>NW_027131647.1:0-26271 GCF_026122565.2 Emydura macquarii macquarii | reverse complement strand
TGGAGATGTCAGAAGGGGCGTCTCTGTTGGGAACGGCACGCCGAACGGAGAGCCAGGGACCGCACTGAACTCTGGGACCAGCGAAGCAGGGCAGGGTGGGAGATCTCTGCTCCAGATGTTAAAGAGCCCACATCTGCGCACCCCCAGCTCCGCAGTTATCAGCCAGTTCGAGCCATAGATCCTTTATTGCCATCCAGAGCGCTGGATCTGCCTGACTGCAGCGTGAGCTGCCTGGGAGGGACACGGCCCAGAGCCAGGAATGATCAGTTCCTGTTGTCCAGCCTGAACAAAACCACTCTGGAATAGTCATCCCTTTCCCCGAAACAAACCCGGCGCTCTCCCATGAACCAGTGTTTCTTCCCTACAAAAACCCTCCTCGAGATCAAACCTCTCTTCTGATGCCTGGATCCAAAAGCTGCATCAGCTCCACGAGGACTTCGCCTGTTCCTAGCGGACCAGGGGCTGTGCCTGGCTCCAGCGCTCCGGGCCCTAGGCTGGACAGCCTGTCTGCTGGGAACCGTCCACCGGGTCACGCTGCGCTGGCCAGGGACAGCCCAACTCGCTGTCTCTCTGCCTCTTTTCAAGCCCACTTTTCCCCTCAGACCTAATCCGATCCCTCCGTCTCTCAGCCCAGGTGTAACTTTCTACACCTGACTTTTGCTCAATCAGCCTGGGCTAGGTTTCCCCAATACCCCAATTAACCGTGTCACCTTGTGACTGGTTGTTCTTCTCTCCTTGTGCTCTTAGTATGGTAAGTTCTGTACCCCTGGCAATAAAATAACTGTTACGATCACACTCAGTGCCTGACTCTCCCCAGCTTCATTAACTCCTTCGTGTTCTCGGCTTCCCCATCTCGGCCTGCAGCATCGCTTCTCTTACCTGAGCCAAAGACCCCTGGGGCGCCCCAAAACCCTGCGGGGTTTGCTCATCAAGGGGGTTACTGCGAGAACCGGTGCAGAGTGAGGGTGGGGACAGCGACGTGCTAAACCTGGGGCATATAAGGGGGCAGCTCGGCAGTGCTGCTCTGCCCCCTCTGAGTCCAGGGCCACATATGGGGCAGCTGGAAAGTGCTGTTTAACCCGCCCGCTCAAGATTTACTCTAGTCTGGTGCGGTGCCAGGGGCATAGAAAAGTGGCAGCTGGACAGCGCCGTTCAACCCAGCCTGCTGAGATCAAGGACCTATAAGGGGCCAGCGGCGAGAGCTGATAAACCCGCTCGGCTGAGACGCGCTCTGTTAATCTGTGAATGTGGGTGTGGGTGTTTGTCACAGCGCCCCGCAGCCGGCGGGGGAGGTTCTGGCGCCAGCCACGTTGGGTGGACCCGGAGAACCGGGGTTAGATATTTCCCTGGCTCTGACCCACTGCTGTCCCTTCCCCAGAACCCGGCACAAACTCCTCGCCCAGCTGTGCGCGTTGTCACAGGGCTCATAGACACGGTCCTCTGTGTGTGCTCCTGCAGTGTGCGCGTCCGGCGCGGGCCGGGCTCCATGTGGGTTCTGATCCGTTTCTGTGCAGGGAGCCTGGCCGCTGGCCGTTTTCTGGTCCCTGTATCACAGAGCGGCTGTGAACTCTTACACCAGCTGTTTAAATGAACCTTTCCTTTGCTCTCAAAGTCTGCACAAAATGAATCAAACTGTCACGTCGCAAGGACACAGTTTTACCGGACAGAATTGAAACGTTGGGTCGTCGTCGGGCGATGAAGACAGGACAATTGGTTTTGCCGTTTTCCCGTCAGACATTTCACTGAAATCACCGTGGTCCCGGGACGTGTCCCCCTTCGCATTAACTGCATTTTGAATTCACTGAATTTCTGGTAGCCCCGTTTCTAGCCCTGCTGGCGGCTGGAAGACACGACGCCCCCAAGGGCTCAGCCCCAGAGGGTATTTCAACAGAACCAGGATCTGAAACGCCCCATGGGAATTTTTAAGATGATCTCACAATTTTTGTGACCCCCTCAGAGATACAGATACAGCGTTCCTCCTCCGGGATCCCCGGCTGTGCTCTGAGGACGGGACCCTCAGCGGCTGTGCGGCACCGTCTGATTTACCTGTGGGGGGAGGGAGGGGAGATCTGGCCCAGCAGTGCTGGGTGACACTACGTATCCGGGCTGTGTGGCGCCAGCAGAGCTGTGCGTGCTGGCGAGCCCCGTTGCAGGCTGGCTTTGAGGTTTGTGTTTCCTCCTCCCTCCGCCCCTCTCGTCCGTCCCCGGCCGCGTCGCCACCGCAGAGCTCCCGACGGTTGTGACGTGTGGACTTTTTCTGAACGCCCCAGCTTCTGATTTCATGTGAAAACCCCCGAACCGCCAGCGTTCGCTGCACACAGCAGGTTGCCAGGCTGCAGGGTTGCAGAGCACCAGGCGAAACACAGATGTTTTGTGGGGCCTGGCCCCTGGCATTTGATCGGCCGGCCCGGCAATGCGGCACAGGCAGAAATGGACCCTACCCTGCCCTAGGGGTGGGTCTCCAGCATCAGCCCGCGTCATGATCTGCATCAAGGTAGCCCCCGGCTGATCCATCGCTGCTGGGGCTTTCAGTGCACAGCTCTGGGGGGCTCTGTCGGGCCGCCTACGGCAGAGCGTGCAGCCTGCCCGGACAGGGGTGTGCAGACCCCGTCATGTCCCAAGGGGCCGGGATTCTGTCCACCTGCCTGTTAGGCTGCAGATCAAAGAGCCGATTAATCCACGTCATTACTACAGAGCCAAGGCAGAGCAGGCCGGGAGAGGCTCAAACCCCGCGGCTCTGGCTGTGGCCGGGGCAGAGACACAACCACTCCTAGTCCGTGTGCACGGGGGGAGCGGCTAATCCAAACCGGACCAGATTAGGTCTGAGTTCATGCAGCTCACACCATATGTTGCTCTGGTCTGGGGCGGCTCATGCTAGGTCATGCTGTAGCCACAAACCACACCAGCCCGTGGGCCGCCTTGGGGCAGCGCGGTGCAGATCCGGGTTAAAATACCCACAGCGTCCGCCAGCCTGGGCCAGTTAGCGACGCCTCCTGGCATCGGCCCAGCCTGCGTTTCCGCTCCAGGTCTCTGCTGGCTGCCGGCTGCCAGGTGCATTCGTTGGCTGCAGACACAGCAAACAGGAAGCTCTTTGAAGAGCCTTTATCCCAGCGCCCGCCCCACCCAGCCCAGGCCCTTTCCGAGAAATCAGACGGGAAAGGAGAAACCGTCTCTCGCTGGGCTGCAGAGGGAGCTGCTGCCCTGCCGGATCCTCAGCCTGCGCTTGCATCCAGCTGAAAGGGGAACTAGGGTCAGGTGCGGCTGGGGCAGGGAAAACCCTAAGGACTCAGAAACCAAATAAAACTAACCCAGGCTTTTCCAATCTCATGATTTTTCAGCTGCTCCCGTGGCTGCGCAGGGGGTTAGTTCACACCGTTTTCATATCTGGGGTGGGTTGTGCTGCGCGTGCCTTGCAGAAGAGGTGACTTTTGAGGAGGGAGCTGACGGCAAAGGTTGGCAGACTTGCTTGAGAACTGCAGCTAAAAGGCCATTTTCCCCCCAGGCACTGAGTGGTTACCCTGTGGAACTCCCTGCCACAGGATATAACTGAGTCCAAGAACTGAGCCAGGGTCGCCAAGGGACTGGCCATTTCTGTGGTCCACAAGACGCTCTAGGTCTAAACTAGTTCCTGCTGACAGGGGGTGGGGATCTCACGCTTTGCCCTGCAGGGCCTGCACCGATCTCTGACAATCTCAGACTAGCAGGCGCCCAGCCGGCATACAAAGGGCCAGCCGGTGCGGTCAGCCCAGCTCTGCAGTGGCTCTGTGCCGATCTGCACCAGCGGGGCTCCAGCCCCGTGTACCCGAGCAATGAGGCCCGCACGCCGCCTGCACTTGGAAAGCTTTATTGTGTATAGAAGAGGGGCCGGGCCCGAATTCATTCGTCGTAAAACTTGGGGATGTCGTCCCCCAGGAAAACTTGCTCCACGGCTCCCGCCTTGGTGACGGTGACGAGATAAATGACCCCCCCGCTGGAGCCGTCCCGGCTCATCGCCAGGGCGATGGCTGGGGAGAGAGAGAGAGAAAGAAGGGGTTAGTGAAGTGGTGTCGCTAGAGGGGAAAAGCCCTTGGCCCCACTCCTGCCCCCCGGCCCAGCCGGTCCCCGCCCCCTGGAGCTGCGCTGTCCCTGGGCAGGCGCAGGTACCGTTCTTGGTGAACTGGCGACACTCCTCCGGAGACATCCCGGGCTTGTAGGCTGCGTCCACGTAACCGTAGATGTAGGTGCTGCCGGATCCCCCGATGGCGAAGGGCTGGCGGGTCAGCATCCCCCCCAGCGTCCCGTACACCTGCGGGAGTGAACAGGTGAGAGGCCAGGCCTGGAGCAGGCGGGGGCCGGGGATGGGGCCTGCGTGCCCCAGACGGGCCGTGACTAGGGCTGGAATTCAAAGCTTTGGGCGCTTACTCAGCCCAGGGGATGGGGGGCTGGGTATGGGGCCAGCAGGGTCTGGGTTCAGATCCCCCAGAGGTGCTGGCTGTTCTCCCGCTGCATGATCTGAGCAGCTATGGACATGGGAGGGAATGGGGCCGCGTTAACGGGGGGATGAAGGGCCCCCGAGCCAGGAATCCGGATCAAACAGCCCGGAGGGGAGCGAACGGGACGTAGCCGGGGGCAGTTCTCCTGGCCCAGTGGGTAGGTGAGATGCGGGAATTCAGCCCCGCTGGGGTCGTTTAATGCTCCCCCCCTTTCTAGCTCCCCGAGGGGTCAGTGCCCCTTATCCCCTGGACGCCGGCTGGGCCGGGAGCGTAAGTGGTTTGGCTCGGAAGCTGCAGGGAGCCGGGCTGGCCGAGGGGCGCTGGCTGTGGGAAAGGAGGAGGGATGCTGTGGAGGGCCAGGCGATAGACAGCAGGACAGCGCCCCCCCCCCCCCCCCAGCTGTGTCCCCTCCCCCCGCAGCCTCACCTGCCCCCCTTTCCTCCGGTCCCAGCCCGCCACCATGAGATGGGCCGACAGCTCCTCCTTGTACTTGTAGCTGATGCCTTTCACCAGGCTGGCGGCTGCCAGGACCAGCGGCGCGTCCTCCATGTCCAGGCTGGGGGGGAAGAACAGGGAACGGGGGGGGTCAGTGATAACTGGAATCGCAGCCCCCCCATCTCCCCTCGCCCATCCCAGGGCCCCTGCCTGGCCTCTCCCCGCCTCTACCTGTGCAGCTCTAGGTGGTAATGCACCATGTCGGCAACGGCCTGGGCGTCCGCGGCGGAGCCGGAGAGGGCGCAGTAAATCCGCTCGTGCAGGGGGGCCAGTTTATCGAAGACCCGGTTCACCACGGCCTCCCTGGGGAGGGGGAGAGCAGAGAATCCAGATCTAGCTGTGAACCCCAGAGCGCCCCACGGAGCCGGGCCCGGTAACAGCCCCGGGCCCCAGCCCCCCCAACTCAAAATGCAGGAACTCCCTGTTCCCAGACCCCCTGTGGTGGGGGGGACACACGCACCCTGCTCTGGCTGCAGGGGGGAAAGGGTTAACGCCCCACCAATCCCAATCCTGCTCCACCTGCCCATCAGGGACAGGCTTTGCACCTTGGCGTCCCAGCAGGGGCAGGTGCTGTGGGTGCGTCGCTGGAGAACCGGGTGCAGAACCGGGGGCCTGTGTGGATGCTTGGAGAGCAGAGGAGACGGGGTGGACGCAGCCCAGGCCAGGAGCCTGTTTCCCGAGGGCCAGGTTTGTGTCTCTGATTTTTTCCCCGGGAATGGCCAGACCGGCTGCTCTAAGGGGGCGGCGGTGCAGGGAGCCGGTGCCCAGGGACAGCGGCTCTGAGCTGGCTGGAAAGGCAGCCACAAGTGGGAATTTCTGCTGGGCCCCGGGGGAAGCAAAGGGACACAGGAAAGGAGCCTGGTGGAGGGGGCGTGAGGCTGTGACATGGGCCCGGCTAAGGCAGAATCTCAATCACAAAGGCCAGGTGGGAACCAGACCTGGAGAGCAGCGCCCAGGGGAGGAAATCAGCCAGCGACCCTGACAACCGGGCCACTTTCCATCCAGTGGCCCTAACGCGAGGGAGATTCCCGCAATCCACCAAGGCCGGAAAAGCCTCTCACCAAAAAGTGAGGAGGAAAATCTGTGCCTGACCCACGGCGATGGACAGAGCTGGCCCCACACTGCAGAGCCCTGCCCCAGGGCGGGCATGGACACGGGGGGGGGTCAAACCCCAAACACGTGTGTGACTCCGTCCTGGAGGGGAGTGACAGACATCCCCCCCCCCCCCGCACCGGGGTCAGCAGTGATAATTCACCCTGAATTCTGCCTGCACCTGGGGCTTGTCCCACGGGGGGGAGGCCCCCGGCACTTACCCTGCAGACACCCGGGAGTCGGAGCCCACCACGACCCCGCCGTCAAACTCCACCGCCATGATGGTCGTCTGGGGAAAGGGGAGGAGACGCGGGCGTCAGGGCCGGGAACCTCGCAGCCCAGGGAGACTGCTGAGGGGCACCCCACGCCCTGCAGGGAGCTGGCACAGGAGTCCTGGGGGGGGTCCAAGGTTCCCCCCCACCAACCTTCTCGCCAGGAGAAATGCTCGGAGCAGACCGGCAGTGTCTGGGTCTTGGGCACAGCGCTGACCCCACCAGGGCAATGGGGCAACAGAGGAACCTCCGCCCGTGAACCCCTCAGTGAAAGCCCCAGCAGGGCAGAAAGCATGCCTGGCCCGGGCACTGCAACTCTGCTGGTGGGGAAATGGGAGCCAGGACGCCTGGGTTCTCTCCCAGCCCTGGGAGAGGAGCAGGATCTAATGGTTACAGAACAGAGGCCTGGAGCCAGGATGCTGGGGTTCTCTCCCAGGCTCTGGGAGGGGAGTGGGGTCTAGTGGTTACAGCGGGGGGCGGGGCTGGGAGCCAGGGCTCCTGGGTTCTCTCCCAGGTCTGTGCGGTGTGGAACCAGGGCCCTAGAAACGAAAGCCCCTGGTCATGGTGTCTGCCCCAGCTGGTCACTGAGTGGGGGTCAGACGGGGGGGCTCTGGGATTTGCTCACACATGGCAAAGGGCCCTTTGTGACGTGTGCTAAACTCCTGGCCTCACCCGGCACCCGGGCACAGAGTCCTGGGGCTGATCACGCCCAGGCGGGCGCTGGCGCCTGCACCTGCTTCCCTGAACTGGCAGGCGGCGTCTGAGTTACTGATACGGCACGTTTACAACAGGGCATGCCCAGCTGGGGTGCCAGGTTCGGGGCGACGGGGAGCACACGGTGCCCCCCAGCCAGAGTCCCATGTTCTGCGGCCAGCTGGTCTGACCCAGGCCGCCTGGTCCAGTGCGGAGACATACGGAAATAGTCATTGGGGGGTGCCAGAGACTGTGACTGTGTGGTCCAGTGGTTAGGGCATCCCCAGCCGGGGCTGGGGAGACCCTGGGTCCTGTCCCCCTTTTATTATTTATCCAGAGGGCAACAGCTTCCGAGGAGAGATGGAGGGAGCCCCCCCCCCCCCAGAACAGCCTGCGGCCCTGTGGGGTTAGCACTGCCCTGGGGGAGGGGCGCCCCCGGTTCAAATCCCGTCTCCCCTCAGGCACAGGTTCCCCACGTCCCCGGCGTGTGCACGACCTGCCGGGTTAGAAGCTATAAGGGGGTCACCACCCCCTCTGGCTGGGTTTTGAAAGGGACCCGATCCAGTAAGTGGCCTCGGAGCCTGGCCCCTCACGACTGGGCCGCTGGATGGCTGCCCTTCCCGGGTGGGTGGATGGCTGGCGGCTTAGGCGGGATCCAGGCGCCTCCAGGGTGCAGGCCCAGAGGCGGGAACAGGTGCTGGGGGAGGGGGGGAGGTGCAGGCCCAGAGGCAGGAACAGGCGCGGCGGGTGTGTGTGTGTCCAGGCCCAGAGGCGGGAACAGGCGCTGGGGGGGGTGCAGGCCCAGAGGCGGGAACAGGCGCTGGGAGGGTGGAGGCCCAGAGGCGGGAACAGGCGCCGTGGGGCTGTTACTCTGAAAAACACAGGTGCCCAGTGAGTTTAGGCACCGCCAGGGCTAGGCAGGAGATCTGTGGCTCACAGAGGAGCTGGGACTCAGGGGTTTAGGCACTTTGGAGTCTCTCGCTCCCTGGCAGGTTTTTCTAGCCCTTCAATCCTTCGTGCGGCTCTGCTCTGACCCCGGCCCAATGTATCCACATCCCTCGTCAATCGTGGGCCCAAAATGGGACCCAGGATCCAGCCATGGTTGCACCAGAGTCAAATCCAGAGGGAAAATCACCTCTGTGCACCTGCTGGAGATTCCCCTGTTGCCCTGTCCCACTAGCCTGGCTGTCCACGGTGCGGCCGGGAGCTGCTGTTCAGCTGATCACCTGCCATGGCCCCACCTCGCAAAGCACCTTCATTTAGTAATTGACCCACCACCCATGGTGAGGCTGTTTTACAGAAGGGGGCAGCTAAAACACAGCTGGGGAGAGAGCCCAGGAGTCCTGCTCCCCCCCCCGCTCTAGCCACTAGACCCCACTGTCCTCCCAGAGCTGGCACCGCCTGGCTGCACGCAGCTCTTGGCTTTCATTGAGCGAAAAAGCAGGTTTCTTGCCCTCATGGTGACTTGAGACCATGGCGAGCGCGGCCGGGGGGGAGGAGGGGGAGCCGGGGCCGGGGCCAGGAGGGGAAGTGGGACGCTGCAGGGAGGGGCAATGGGGGAGCAGGAGCACAGGGGGGATGGCAGGGAGGGGGGATGGGGCGGCGGGTGGGGGACATGGGGGCAGCAGGCGGGTCCCAGCCGACCCCCCCCCCCCGCCCCTGGGAAGGCCCCAAGGACCAAGTTAGCGCAGACCCGTGGGACAGGGAAAGCGAAAGCGAAGCGGCTCCAGGCCCGGCCTGGGGGGGGGGGGGGGGGGGGCTGGACCGCCCGGATCCCCCCGCCCCCGGGGCCCCCGAACCGGCAGTGCTCGGGGGGGTGCGATCCGAGCCGGGCAGCAGCTGGGGCAATTAATGGGGCGCCCCCACTACCCCCCCCCCGGATTCCCCTCCCTGCGCCCCCCAGAGGAATCCCGGCCCCGGCCCCACTTACCCCCGTGCGGACCTCCCCGTCCGCCCAGCCGGGCCCCCCCAATCCCGCCATGGTGCAGCGACCCCCGCAGCGGAGAGCACCAGCGCCGGGACAGCTCCGGGACCAGCCGCGCGCGCCCCGCCTCCCTGCAGCGCCGCCCAGCCCCGCCAGGGGGCGCCAGGACCAGCGCCGCCGGGAACCTGCTCCGGCCCCTTCTGCCCGGCAACAGGTGATGCCTGGGCCGGTGGGGGGGAGGGGGGGCTGGGAGCTTCCCTCCCCCCGGGGCGTCCCAAGCCGCTTCCCCCATCCATCACCCGCCGGGAGAGGGGCTGGGCTGGGCCCTGACACCGGGGTGAGGGGCGGCTGGGGGGGTCCCTAGAACCCCTGCACACCCCCAGAATCTCACCAGCTGTAGCAGGGGAGGCCTGGCCTGGGGAGGGAGTGCAGAACGAGCCCACCCCACACTGGCCCCATGAGTGGGGCTGGCTGAGTGGCACGCAGGGTCTTGGTGCCCCGCAGGGTGTGTCTACACAGCTACACAGTGCAGTGTAGACGGGACTCGGGCCAGGCTCTGACACCTCGGGAGCAGGGAGGGTCCCAGAGCCCCGGCTCCAGCCCCCGCCCGAACGGCCGCACGGCGATTTCTAGCACCGCAGCTGGTGACCCGGCCCTGAGACTGGTGCGGGGGCTGTTTATTGCCGTGTGGACGGCCCCTCGCTCACTGAGCCCCCCACTGAGGAGACAGGCCCAGGCCGGTCTATGACACGTGTGTCCAACCAGCCCCCTGAGATGTCACTGAAGGGGGCGTGCGCGGGCCTGGAAAGCGTCTCGCACTCACACCCCGTCAGAGTAGCTGGGCCCGAGCCCGAGCCGTGATCCCGTCCGTGCACCAGGGCCCAGCTTGCCGTGCCGGGAGTGGGGAGCCGGGCCCAGCCAGCCCCACGGGACAGGAGCCACTTCAGCCGGGACGGGAGGTTTTGTGGGTCGAAGCGGGACAGTCCAGCGAAACCCAGGACTGCTGGGGGGGGGGGGGGGGCGCGGGTGTCACTTGTTTGGGGCTGCGGAAACCTGGGCTCAGCTCCTGGCTCTGCAGGTCACTGGGGGCCTCCGTGTCCCCACCTGTAACGTGGGCGCAATGGCCCCGGAGGGGGTGCAGGGGGTGCAGCAGGGGCTGTGACATCATTACACAGCTGATTGTGGCACCACGGTGACGGGGCCAGACAGGTTCCAGAGCGAGACCCCCGGATCCCAGGGCCTGCGCTCACCTAGCCTGCCCCTGCCCCCCACAGCCACGCTGGGACACGTGTGTGCACACTGCACGGGGGGGGGGAGCAGAAATCCACGTGTACCAACGGCTTCAATAACCGCCCCCCCCCTCCCGAGCTGCAGGTGCTCCGCAGAGCCTCAGCACTTGAATTGCAAACTGGGGGGGGGGGGGTGCAGGGAGGGGGAGGGGCACCGGAACTGCACCGTGGTGGGGGGGATTTATTAATTCATGCAACAACAATTCACACCCCACCTCTGCCCGGTTCAGCCCTGACCCCGGCGTGGGAATTCCCCCCCCCCCTGCCCCGCCCGCTGGGGAAATGCCCTGGGGGGCTGGATCTCAGAAAGGGGGGGGGTGCGGAGCCCCCAGTCCAGCCGTCCTCGTGCCGTCATTTGCTATGGGGCGGGGGGGGGCAGTTTCCCCCCCTTCTTCGTACGATGATGTGCTCCATTTGTCATCCACTCCCCCCCACCCACTCAGCGCCTCAGAATCGCGGCCACGTGCTGCGCACACCCCCCGCCGGGGCGGGCTCCGCTAATCCGCTTTCACTTTCACTTTGTGGGAAGCCGCCGCCTTTCCCAGAAGCGGAGCCGGGCGGCCAGGGGCTTCCCAGGCGCCGGGAGGAGAGGCGAGCCCGCGGTCCGTCCGTCCGTCCGTCCTGCCCCTCCTGGCCCTGCCTCCCGCGGCCCCTGCCTCCCGGCGGGTTGTCAGTGGCCGGCCTGGGCGGTGCTGAGAGGGGCAGAAATTGCCCCGGCGCCCGGGCTCCGCTAAGCCCGGGGGGAGCCGCCGCCAGACGCCGAGACCCGCCCGGAGCGAACCTGCAACCAGGAGCGAACCTGCAACCTGGAAAGGGCGAATTTCTGGTGTCACTCCGGCGCGGGCGCTGAGCCGCAGTGAGGCGAGCGGCCGCCAGAGGGCGCGGCGGGGACTTGGGGACTTAGACACCTGCTGCCGGAGCCGGCCGGGACCGGCCCTGCCCAGCCCCCGAGGATGAAGCGCGGCATGGCCTGGGTCTGCCTCCCGCTGGCCGTGCTGCTGGATTTCCTCTGCCTGCGCCTGGCGCTGCTGCTCTGCCCCCTGCTGCCGGCCTGGGACCCCCTGGCCCTCACCTGGGGGGTCGCCCTGGGGCGCTGGGCGCTGCTGAGCCTGAGCGCCCAGGCTGCCCACGGCAGGGGGCAGGGCCTGCCCGGGGGGCTGCAGGAGGCGCTGCTGCCCCTGGCCGCCCTGCTGAGCCTGCCGCTGCCCTGCTACCTGACCCTGCAGGCGCTGGCCCAGCCCCGGCGCCCCCGCGGGAGCTGCTGCACGGCTGGGGGCGATGGGACGTCTTCGGCCTGACCTACGGCCTGGCGGGGCTGGTGGCCGCGCTCTGGCACCAGCTGTGCCCCTCCGGGAAGGGGAGCGGGCGCCCAGGGCCTCGCTGGGCCGGCTGCTGGCCTGCATGAGGCCCGACCTGCTGCGCTTCATGGCCGTCGCCGGCTTCCTGGTGCTGTCCTCCCTCGGTGAGTCGGGGGCCCGGGGGCGGTGGAAGGGGAAAGGCCCCGTGTGCGGTTCCCTGCCCGCCCCAGCCAGCCAGCCAGCCAGCCAGCCCCCCAGCCCTGGGGCCAGGTCGGACAGGAATCGTGCCGGCTGTTTATACGCTGTCATGTTCCTGGGCAGAGACTGTCTCTTCCTGTCCGTGCAGCTCCCGGCGCGACAGGGCCCTGATCTCAGCCAGCCTGTCTGTGCAGTGCCGGGCACAACTGGGCCCTGAGCCGGACGGAGGTCTCTGTGCATGGTGCAGTAGCACTGAGCGGTTTGGAGGCGCACGGATAGCCTGGGCCGGGTCTCCCTGCGCTGCCGTGGCAGCTAGAACAGCCGCGGATGCTCTGCCCAGCCCAGCGTCGGTGCCAGGGAATCAGCGGTCAGAAGGGTGGGATCCCCTGCCACGCTGCAGGATTTGTTGTGTCTAAACCCTCCAGGCTCCAGCCTCCTTTTGCCCTTGGTCACGGGCGCTGTTGGACCCGCAGAGCAGGCAGGGGTGGGTCACGGGCTCCCGGGCGCAGGGTGGTTGGATTGTCTGGCTGTGCACAGCAGAACGAAGGCCACACAAATACAGGGAATGACCCTGAATGGGTGGGAGGTAGCCGCTCCCAGTTCTAACCACTAGACCCCACTCCCCTCCCAGAGCCGGGGATAGAACCCAGGAGTCCTGCCCCCCTCACTCTAACCACTAGACCTCGCTCCCCTCCTGGAGAACCCAGGAGTCCTGGCTCCCCCCCACTCTAACCACTAGACCTCGCTCCCCTCCTGGGGAACCCAGGAGTCCTGACCCCCCATGTGCTGTTGGCTTGCAGGGGAGATGGCGATTCCCTACTACACGGGGCGCATGACCGACTGGATCATGAGCGAGGACGACCTCGGCTTCGTCCAGGCCATCTGGGCCATGTCCCTCCTCACCGTCGGCAGGTGGGGGCTGCTGGGGTCCTGGGGGTGGGGTCAAAGGGTTCAGAACATGGGGTGCAGAGGGGCTGGGTCATGGGGGTGGAGGGGAGCTGGGGACAAGGGGGTGGTGGATCTGTAGAGCAAGATCCCTGCAGGAATTCAGGGGCAGGCCTGGAGGGTTGTGGCTCCGCTTGGGGGGCAGGGAGTTGGGGGGGCAGGCAGTAGCCCCATCACTGACACCCCCCCCCCGCTTCTCCCCCCAGCGCGGTGATGGAGTTCGTGTGCGACTGTATCTATAACGGCACCATGAACCGGATCCACAAACGCATCCAGAGCCGGGTCTTCAGCTCTGTCCTGGGCCAGGAGGTTGCCTTCTTCCACACCAACCGCACCGGTACGGGGCCCCCGCCTCCTGCCCCACACCAACCCCACAGACTGCCCCCCACGGCCCAGGGCTGCTCCCCGCCCTGAGCTCCCTGCTCCGTCCTGGGCCAGGAGATCGCCTTCTTCCAGGCCAACCGCCCTGGTACGGGACTGACCCCCACCCCAGAGCCCCCAGCCCACAGCCAGGCCCTGCCCCATTGTCTCAGGCTCCCTAGTTCCTCCCTCGGTCTCCCCACATGCACCACACCTCAGGTCTCTAAATGGATGAGCAGGATGGATGGCTGGACACGCTGCAAAGAATGGACGGATGGACACGCTATGCATGAGCGAGGGATGGACTAGGAACAAGTATGACCGTGGGATGGGTGGGCGGACGGACCAGGGATGGATGGATGGACAGGTCGCTCTGGAATCCCTCCAGGATCTATCCCCCGCATCCCCACACTGACCCTCCCCGCCACCCGTGCTCACTCCGTCTCCCCCGGCCAGGGGACATCACGTCGCGGGTGACGGCCGACACGGACGCCATGAGCGAGGCGCTGAGCGAGAAGCTGAACTTGCTGATGTGGTACCTGATGCGCGGAGTCTTCCTCTTCGCCCTGATGGTGCGGGTGTCGCTGCGCCTGGCGCTCTTCACCACCGTGGGGCTGCCCGTCGTCCTGCTGGTGCCCAAGCTCTCCGGGAAGTTCCACCAGGTACCGCGCCCCACAACCTGCCCCACAACCTGCCCCCCAACCTGCTCAGCCCCACGCCCCCACCCGGGGTACATAAGCAGTGGCACAAGGTACCGGGGCTGCGGTGTTATGCTTAGAGAAGACGAGCAGGATCTTATTCAGGGGGACCCGGCGATACACCGCGTTTATTGTACATAGAAGAATATCAAAAAGCAGCCCCATTCTCACACACACTCATAAAGTTCTGCAAACCGGTGTGATATAATGACCAGTCCTTTTATGTGTTGGTCGAGCCGGCCTAGTGACCAACTAGACTGGGCAGGAGGAGGGAGCCAGGCCTGTGTCCAACGTGAATCCGATGCTCCAAGATGACAATTGCAGAACGAGACCCAAAGTTCCCGTGTCTTTACCCATCTTTGATGCTCGCTGCTCTCCTGTCAGCCTCTGGGCCTGGCTGTGTCTGCTGCCGCTGGGCTCAGCACCGGTGTTAATCACCCGCTCATTGCAAGCAGGACGGGTCTCTGATTTCTGTGCTTTGTTTGCTCCCAGGGAAAACAAGGCGAGTCCTGTAGCACTTCAAAGACTAACATTTCGTGGGCTGCACCCCCTTCTCAGATGCATCCCAGGGCGGATCCTTCTGTACTTTCGGCTCGTTTATTTGCACATTAGGTCGTTGCTAGGTGTTCTTTGGCCGTCAGGGTCCGGATGGGGCAGCCGGTGTCTTCACTCCCCTGTCCAGTGTTACCGCCGTTTGGGTTGGTGTCTTCTGATGCCTGCACATCCGTTCCTCACTCACACACACAGGGAATTTATCAAGATGTTTCAGGTTCAATAGCGCCAGGTTCAGGACCAAGCTCGCTGCACGAAAGGGACACGATGGAGTCCACCCCTGCCCCACGGAGCTGCACTGTGCCGTTGTCAGGACCGTTTCTCTGGGTGTCTCTCTCGCTTGCCCCCTAGAACAAGGCGTCTCCCCCTGACTTGTTTGCACGGCTCCTGGGGGGGATCACAGCTGTCACACCGGGAGGTTTGGCTCACCACCGGCTGTTTTGCTCAGAGCTCTGCTCTCGGGTTGCTGTGGGGCAGGCTCTGGCCTGTGCTGTACATGGGGGTCACCCTAGATGGTCACAGTGAGCCCGTCCGGCCTTGGAATGTAGGACTCTCTTGATCTGTGATGATCTCCAGCCTCCCCCAGCGCTCCGGGGCGGGAAAGGGGGATGGAGGGGGAGGGATGCCCAGAGGCCTCCCCGCTCTGACCCCTCATTCCCCCCCCAGAGCCTGGCACAGCGGGTGCAGGAGTCCCTGGCCAAGGCCAACGAGGTGGCGGTGGAGACCTTCCAGGCCATGGCCACGGTGCGCAGCTTCGCCAACGAAGACGGGGCCGCCCGGCGCTACGGGGAGCGGCTGCAGGAGACTTACCGGCTCAACCAGCAGGAGGCAGCCGCCTACGCCGCCTCCATGTGGACCAACAGCGTAAGGGGGGGGGGCCCTGGCAGCGGGGGGCAGTCACAGCAACCAGAGATGGGGCTGCCGTGGCAACGGGGGTGGGTGCAGAGGCAGGGATGCAACCCAGGGGAAGGCTCTGGAGACTGTGTCAAGGAGGCCAGGGGAGTGTCGTAACCCTGGGGGCAGGGGACACGAGTCACTATCCCTGGGGCCGGGTGGGGGGTGCAATATTCTTGAGGGCAATGGGGGGGTGGAAGAGGGGCCAGAGGAGGGCGACGGGGCACCCCCTGGATAGTTCAGGCTGGCTCCTCCTCCCCATCAGGATGGGGCCCCCCCATTCGCCCAGAGCTCTGAGTTCCCATCACTCTCCCGTAGAGTGGGGGCCCCCCAGAGCTCCAAGGGGGGGTGAGGACCGTCACCCCCCCATTAATGCTCCGTGTCCCCCCAGCTGTCGGGGCTGGCACTGAAGGTGGGGATCCTGTACTACGGGGGCGGCTGGTGACCGCCGGGGGCATCAGCACCGGGGACCTGGTCACCTTCGTCCTCTACGAGATGCAGTTCACCACCGCCGTGGAGGTGAGTGGGGGGGGGGCTCCCCCATTCCTAGAGCTGCTGGTCACCTCCCGGGGGATGGGGGATGGGGACTATGGGGGACACACCCAGCCCTGACCTTCCGTCCCCCCCAGTGCTGCTTCCCATCTACCCCAGTGATGGGGGGTGGTTGGGTGTGGGGGGGGCTATGGGGCGAGCTCACCCAGCCTGTACCCCTCCTTCCCCCCCAGGTGCTGCTCTCCGTCTACCCCAGCGTGCAGAAGGCCGTGGGCTCCTCAGAGAAGATCTTTGAGTACATGGAGAGGACGCCCCAGATCAGCCCCCCTGGGACGCTGGCCCCCCCGACCTGCGCGGGCACCTCCAGGTGCAGGACGTCTGGTTCTCCTACCCCGGCCGGGATGACGCCCCCGTGCTCAAGGTACCTGGGGGCTGGGGATGTGGGGGGGACGCAGCGCAGTGTCTGGGTCAGGGCATGGGAATTCAGGGGGGACGGGGGGGATCCAGAGCAGAGCCAAGGCTTGGGGGCAGGAGATGGGGAGATTATAGGGGGGCTGGAGGGGAGGAGGATCAGGGGGGGCAGAGTGGGGGTTGTGGGGGCAGAGCCATTGGGGGGAGGAGTGCTGGAAGGCCCAGGGCTGGGGGAGGGTCTCCCCGTGTTTGATTGTCCCCTCCCCCCAGGGGGTGTCTCTGGAGCTGCGCCCCGGGACGGTGACGGCGCTGGTGGGCCCGTCGGGCGCGGGGAAGACGGCGCTGGTGGCCCTGCTGGAGCGGTTCTACGAGCCCCAGCGCGGGCGCCTGCTGCTGGACGGGCGGGACCTGCGGGAGTACGAGCATCACTATCTGCACGGCAAGGTACCCTGTGCCCGCCCGGCCCCCCGGCATCCCCTCCCCCACTACCTGCACGGCAAGGTACCCTGTGCCCCCCCAGCCACCTGGCATCCCCTCCCCCCACCATTATCTGCACAGTTGGATACCCCCTGCTCGAGCGTCTCCACGCCCCCTTGCACATCAATGTCTGGGGCACCCCTCGGTGCCCTTCCCTGCCCCACATGGGGCAGGGATCCCAGGCCTTGTATGGGGTAGTTCCCCACAGCAGGGACCCCCTCAGGGGTCCAGCTCCAGCCTGTCCCATCTCTAAGCCCCCGTGGGCTCCCCCGTCAGCATCCCGTCAGCAGTCTCCCGGTCTCACCCCCGCCCCTCTCCCCCAGGTGGGGCTGGTGAGCCAGAAGCCGGTGCTGTTCGCCCGCTCGCTGCATGAGAACATCGCCTACGGGCTGGGGGGGCGCAGCCGCCAGGAGGTGATAGAGGCCGCCCGGCGCGCCAACGCCCACCCCTTCATCGCCCGGCTGAGCCACGGCTACGACACAGGTACCGGCCCCCCGCTGCCCCCCTGGGACCCCGATACACCCCCTGGGACTCCTGTACCCCTCCCCCAGCATCCCAGCACCCACACCCCTTCATCGCCCGGCTGAGCCACGGCTATGGCCCAGACACTGAGCCCTGTATAGCCCCTGGGGCCCCTATACCCGTCTCCCGGAGACCCCAATATCTTCCTAGGATCCCAACCGCCAGGAACCCTTATACCCCTCCCCCAGGACCCCCACCTTCCGGGGACCCTAAGACTCCTGCAGCCCCATGGCTATGACACAGGAACTGGCCCCAACCCCATCCTGGTTCCCCCCCTCAGCACCCCTTCCCTTCCCCCATGGCCACAGCACAGGCACCAGCCCTGACCCCCCCCCCGAACCCTCTGCCCGCAGTACAAGACAGTCCTCAGCACCTGAGCCGCCCCGCAGACCCCGCCCTGCCCCAGTGTGTGTGTGTTGGGGGGTGGAGCGGGGGGGCTGCTCGCACCCTGTACAGGACACTGATCTCAGCTCTTCCCCACAGACGTTGGTGAGACGGGGGGGCAGATCTCGGGGGGCAGAGGCAGGGGGTGGCCATCGCCCGAGCCCTGCTCAGGGACCCCGAGTCCTGATCCTGGACGACGCCACCAGCGCCCTGGACACGGAGAGTCAGCTGCAGGTGAGTGACACGGGGGAGGGCTGCGAGTCGCGAGTGAGGGGTGCTGGCAGAGCTGGGGGAGCCCAGGGCTGGGGTAACGGGGCTGCAGGTCAGGAGCGAGGGCACCGAAAAAGTCAGCTCATGGACACCCCCAGAGTTGATCGGATCCATTGGTTGGGGCTGGGGGGGCTGTAGCTGGTGAAAGGGGGGCCCCACACACAGCCCCCCACATTCAGACCCTTCGTAAGCCCGGACACCTGTCCTTGCAGGTGGAGAAGGAGATTTACGAAGGCGCCCGGGCCCGGCGCTCGGTGCTGCTCATTGCCCATCGCCTGAGTGCCGTGGAGAGAGCCGACCACATCCTGGTGCTGGAGGACGGGCAGATCTGGGAGCAGGGCACCCACCGGGAGCTGCTGGCGCGCCGGGGCAGCTACTGGCGCCTGGTGCAGAAGCAGCTCAATGGGAACGAGGGGGGGCATGGAGGCCAGGCTGGAGGCTGGGGGCCTGTGAGGCTGGCACCAAGGGGCATCCTCTGAACGGGGGGCTCTACGCTCCCCCTGCCTGCGTGGCTCCTCCCCAGGGTTGAGGGGATTCTCAGAGCCCCTCACACGGCTCCTTCCCCCCTCCCCCCAAGAGCTAGCACGGCGCACAGGACGCAGGACCAGAGGTCGTGAAGGGGGCTCGGTCTCTGGACAACCCCCAGTGCTGAGACACGGGCCCCCTCCCCAGCGGGGGGGCTGCTGGCGGAGCAGGGGGGGCGAGCAGGCAGCTGTTGTTTTTCTGGCTTGTGTGTAATAAAGGGTGTTTGTTTTTTCACGTGTTTCCTGCGTGATCCTTGGGGTCGGCCCCCCTCCAGGCAGTGGGACACCCCCAGGCCCGGCCCTGTATCCAGGCGCCTGGAGCCCCTTGGGGACAGGATCCCCCTTGGAACCTGCTGCTGCGTCCCTGCCCTTCCCTCCCCTGTGCCCTGGGGGTTCCCTGCTGGTCCTGTGGCCCCCCTAGGCTGGGGAGTGGGGGACCCCGTGGTGCCAACCAACCGGTGCCAACTCTGCTGGGTCTGAGAGCTGTAAGGCCAGGCTGGGAACAGGAAGGGGGTAGCGCCGGGGGCGGGGGAGGCAGCTGCGAACGCCCCCGAGCCGTGCCAGAGCGAGGGAGGGGCCATGGCCCGAGCCCGGCTCGGGGCCGGGGTGGGGAGACGCGTCAGCAGTTACCAGGCAGATCGGGCTGCAACAGGTTAGCGATCCCCGCCCCCCCCCCCCCGCCCCACGTGTGCGCCCGGCGCCGGAGCAGCGCCCCTGGGGGCGGGTGGGGGCAGCGCAGGGAGGGTCACACGCCCCCCCCCCCCCCCCCCCAAATGCTGCACGGTACCGCGCGGTCACCGCCCCGCCCCACCATCTCCCCGCCCTGCGCCCCGGGGAGGGCCGGGATCGCTGTGCCCATCCGTGCCACATTCACCCCCTGGCTGCGCAGGGCTGGGGGGCCCCTCCCCAAGGATTTCCCGCCCCCTCAGCAGCCTCTGTCCCCCCCTCCCGGCTCCCTCTGCGCCACCTCCCCCAGGACACCCCCTGCCTGCGCCCTCTGCAGGGACCCCCTGCGCCCTCAGCCCCTCTCCAGGCGCCCCTGGACTGTGGGGCTGCGCCCGTCAATGCCCAGATGTTCCCTTTCCCCGAGGAACCCCCGCACCCGCTAGCCCCCCCCCGGCGCCCCCTCCCCGGCACCGCTCCCTTCTCCGTGCGCCCCCCTCTCCAGGGCGCCCTGGGCCCGGGCAGGGCGGGGACGTGCCCGGCCCCGGTCCCACCCCAGCTGCCGCTTTCGGTTTCTCTTCCCCCGGCGCCCGCCGCTCAGAGCCGGGCGGGAGGCGCAGGGAGGCGGATGGCGCTGGTCGAGGTGTGCGGGGCCCCCCGGGGGGGCTGGGGCTGGGCGCCCCCCGGAGCCGCCGCTGCGCCCCGGGGACCGGATCACTACAGCTTCGGCCTGCGGGGGCCCGAGCTGGCCCTGCCCAGGGGGAGCAGGTCAGTGCGGAGTGGGAGGGGGAGTTGTAGTGCCACAGATTTGGGAGGGTGAGGGGCAGCACGGTGCACGTGGGGGGGCAGGGCAGTGGGGGGGCAGAGCCCTGGGGGTGGGGGTCAGGGTGAGATTCGTGCCATGAGGGCACAGGAAGGAGAAGGATCCCCTGAGGGTGGGGGGACAAAGGGGGCAGAATCCTGACACTGGGACACCCCCCTCTGACAATCACCCCCCTTTTTCTCCCTCCCCCCAGCCGGCCCAGTTCCTGCAGACCTACTCCGAGGAGGGCCGGGACCGGGTGCGGATCGAACTGGCCCATGGCACCACCACCCTGGCCTTCAAATTCCAGCACGGGGTCGTGGTGGCCACCGACTCCCGGGCATCGTCCGGCAAATACATCTGTGAGCCCTGGCCCCCGCACAGGGGCTTTCCCTCCCCCCAGCACTGGGGCGCCCCCTCCCCATTCATCCACCCCCCCCTTGGGCTGGTGGGCTCACCCCAGGGTATGGGCTGGGCAGTTCACCCTCCCTTCCCCCCCGTGGTGCTGGCTGATGAACCAGGCCTCGCCCAGCCTGGGCCCGTCCGACCCTCATCGCTCCATCCCTCCACCCCCCCACCACGTGCCAGTGACTTTCTGCATCCCTCTGCACCCCGCAACAGCCCACGCCACCCCCAGTGCCCTCTGAGATCCCCCCGCGCCCCTTAGCTTTCCCTCAGCCCACCAAGCCCAACACCTCCTGCACCCCCGTCCCCTGCCCAGCAGCCCCCACATGCTGCCCCCCCCCAAGAGTCCCGTAGGCTGTCTTACCTAATGCCCCCGGGACGGCCTCAACCACCCCCTCCTTCCCGCCCACTCGCTGGGTGCTGCCGGTGCCCAGAGAGAAACACCCTCCCCCGCCCGTCCTGACCCCTGGGGGGGGGGGTCTCTGCATTGGGGCCTCATTAACGCCCCCGCCCGTCTCTCCGCGCAGCCACCCTGCAGTTCAACAAGGTGATCGAGATCAACCCCTACCTGCTGGGCACCATGTCGGGCAGCGCCGCCGACTGCCAGTACTGGGAGCGGCTGCTGGCCAAGCACTGCAGGTGTGTGTGTGTGTGCGTGTGCGCGTGTGCGTGTGAGTGTTCGTTCGTTCGTTTGCGTTCGTTCGTTTGTTCGTTCCCTGCCTCCTGGCCAAGCACTGCAGGTGTCGTCCACCCGATGGGCCCCTGGCCCCAGCTCTGGGCGAGGGTGGTACAGGGGCTGCTGGGCTGTTTGGGTGGGGCTAGGGGGTGTTGGGTTTGGTGGGCAGAGGAAACGTTATGGGGTGCAGGGGGAATGGGGTGTTGAGGGGTGTTTGGGAAGGTGAGTGGGTGCAGAGGGCATTTGGCGGTGCAGAGGGGCATGGGGGAGTGTTACAGGGCGCAGGGGATTTGGGGCCACCGGGGGGACCCTGGGTGCTCACCCCAGCTGTTCCCCCCCCCCCCCAGGCTCTACGCCCTGCGGAACAAGGAGCGGATCAGCGTCTCGGCCGCCTCCAAGCTGCTGGCAAACATGCTGTGCGAGTACCGGGGCATGGGGCTGTCCGTGGGCAGCATGATCTGCGGATGGGACAAGAAGGTAGTGGCCCTAGGCCCCGTCCTGATCCCCCAAGCCCCGTACCCAGCACCCCAGCTCTGAGCCCCCCAGCCCTGCATCCCCAGCACCCCACCCCCGAACCTCCTGCACTGGGAGCCTTGAGTCTGGGTCCAGCTACAGCGATCTCCATCCCTGAGACCCCACCCCAGGATCCTGCCTCCTCCCTGAACCCCAATCCCCCACCTCTGAGCCCACACACCCCCTGCTGTCTCCGAACCCCCAATGCCCTGCAGCCCCCCTGACTGTCTCCCCCGGCAGGGCCCCGGCCTGTACTACGTGGACGATAATGGGGCGCGTCTCTCCGGCCCCATGTTCTCCACGGGCAGCGGGAACACCTACGCCTACGGGGTGATGGACAGCGGGTACCGGCCCGACCTGAGCGTGGAGGAGGCCTACGACCTGGGGCGCCGCGCCATCGCCTACGCCACCCACCGTGACGCCTACTCCGGGGGCGTCGTCAACAGTAAGGGAAACAGAGGGTGGGGACAGGACAGGGACCCCCCGGGGGTGATTGCCCTGGGTTACTGTCCTCAATACCTGGGTCCCATGCCCCCAATTCTTGGGGGTGAGCATCTTGCACTGCCGTCCCGTACACCTGGGTCCTGACCCTTTGCTTCCCAGGGCTCCCGAGGGGTGAGTGCCCTGCCCTGCCATCCCGGACGCCTGGGTCCCATCCCCTCACACCCAGGGGTGGGAGCTCTGTGCTGCCATCCAGGACACCTGGGTTCCATCCCTTCACTCTCCGGGTCCTGGCAGGGCTGGTGCCTGGCCCTGCCCTGTCGTCTCTGGTGCCTCGGTCCCAGCCTATCACAGTCTCTGCCCCCCGCGGCTGGGTGCTAGGAATCACGCTGGCTGCCCCTCACTCTCCCATGTCTCCCCCCTCCCCCAGTGTATCACATGAAGGAGGACGGATGGATCCGGGTTGGACGGACGGATGTCAGTGGCCTGCTGCACCAGTACACGGATGCCAAGCAGTGATACGGGAACAGACCTGGCACCCCACATCCAGGGATGAGCCGTAGGGATGGAGCGGGCAGAGAGGGAGGAGCAGGACGTGGGTCAGCGAAAGGAGTTTCTGTGTGTGCTGGAATAAAGTGAAATGGTGAACCCTGCGGCTGCCGGTGTCCATGTCACGGTGTCTCCTGGCAGCGGGGGTGGGGAGAGTGACACGGGGCAGTGGGGGGGTGCAAGGGGGGGCCGGGTCCAGGGATGAAACGGGGAGAGCCACAGAAATTCGGGGAGTTTAATGCAGCCTTGGAAACCCAGCAGCTGTCCCACACAGAGCTCCGCCGGCGCCCTCACTGCCGACCCACAGCCTCTGCTATCCCCCCTCCCCGCCCCTCCGCAGCTCCGCCGGTGCCCCTACTGCCGACCCACAGCCCCCTGCTATTCCACTCTACGCTAACAGTTTAAGCGCAGGGACCCTTGGGAGCCCAGCCCCATTCACCACGCTGGGGCCAGGCGCCGCTGAGGGGTTTCACAGCAGGCAACGGTTTGAAGCAGAGTCTCCCAGCGACACCCACCCTTGGGTGTCTCTAACCTGCAGAGATTTGGCCTCCTCCTCCCCCCAGACTCCCGCTGTAATCCGAGACTCCTGGTCTGGCTGGAGAAGGATGCGGGGATTCCCCGGCCAGCCACATAACATCTGGATTGTCCTGTCTTGTCTGACAGGCCTGGGAACCCGGAGCGCTCAGGTGGGATCTGGTTCCATGTACAGTGCCAAGGCAGCCACTGAGCCACGTGATTACAGAGTAAAATAGTTACATGCCCAGATGGGGTGAGACGCGCCGGTTATGGGAGTGGAACCAATGTCTAGAAAGCGAGACGAAGCCAGGCTGGGGGGATTGAGAGAAGGATTTGTACGGGGCCAGCAAGGTAGATGATGGGAGGAGACATCCCCCAGTGCACCAGGTCAAACGCTGCGCCGGTGAGAACAAAACGCCGCTACAGTCGAGTGGTTTGCAGCTGTGCAGAGTTTGTAAACTTACATCCGTTTGCATGGTCACAAAGTCTCTTGCATCCACGCGGCCCGGAAGCCAGAATCCGAAGCTTCGATTTGCACCACGAAGGGGTTTGTAAAGTCTGGTTATTTTAACACCGGCTCCTTGGTTCAAATGTCCTGTAAGGGTTGAAAAGCATCGCCCCGTCCATTCGCTCCGGCTCGTGTCTCCCGGTGTAGATCTGGTACAGGAGCGGTGATGGGCCTTGCATTAGATACAGGCCTCTGGCAGTACCAGGCCAGGCCAAGGGCAGACTAGCCTGGGTTGGGTGGTTTTGTTTCGGAGGCGAGGGGAATTGATATGGCCTCACGTTTGCCCTTGTCCTGTTTAATGTTGTACTCACCCTAGGGTGGGTTATGGGGCCGGGGGGGGGGGGGGGGGGATGGATGGCTAGATCGTCTCCCCAGTGCCCCCAGTCCCGCGCAGACCCCTCTCCCTGGTTCCCGGCCCCAGGGGCGGCTACAGTGGGTGAATCATCTCAGGGCTGGATCATAGCATTTCCACCTCTCCAACCCCCTCCCTGTGCGAGGAGCCCCCAGCCTGTTCCCAGCCCCACAGTCACTTGGCGGGGGGGGGGGGTCTGGCCACCTTCGCACCTTACCAAGGAAATAAGGAAAGCCCCCCCCCCCCCGGCCTGTTTGCCTACAGCCTGCACCCCTGCCTTGCAGCCCTCTGGCCTGATTCCCGAGTGGGAGCTGGGTCCCCGGCCCCAGCCAGGTGGGCCCCCCAGAGGCTGAGAATCCAGCTGGGCCTGTCGGTGCAGGGAGCTGCTGGGCTGCCAGGGATGGGGCTGGTGCACAGAGCTGGGAGCAGGGGCCGGGGACAGGGGCAGGGGGCTGGTGTATGCGGTACCTGGGGCTGGGGCCGGGCTGAGCTAAGGGGGGCTGGGGCTGGGTGCAGGGCGAGGGGCTGGGGCTGGGGCCGGGGCCGGTGCCCGGGGCTGGGGGCTGCTGCGTCTGGGGTGCAGCCCGCGGGGCCGGCGAGCAGCAGCGGCTGGTGCAGGCCGGGCTCCCCCTGGCGGCCGCAGCCGGCAGCAGCAGCGGGCGGGGCCCGGCCCGGGATCTTCCCCCCTGATGCCGAAAGCGAAACCGGGTCCGCGCTCGAGCGGGGTCCGGCCGCGCAGCCCGGGGAGAAGCGACAGAGCCGGGGCTGCAGGTACCGGAGCCGGGGGGCAACGGGGGTGCCGCGAGCAGGGGAGAGGCGCGTTGCACCCCCTGAATTCCCTCCCCAGGCAGCGCGTCCCCCCCGCAGCATCCCCAGTTTGTTACTGGTGCAAACGGGGCGGGGCCCTCAGCCTGACTGGGGTGTGCTGGGAGCAGGGGTTGCAGGCTAGGAGTTGGATGGGGGCAGGGATGGGGCAGGGAGTGGGGTATGGGGGGTGGATGGGGGGCAGGGGGTGGGGGCTGGGCGGTGGGGGGCTGTGAACACCCTCGATTGGCTGCTCCCCTTCTCTCTCTCTCTGCAGACGCCGCTGCCATGCCGCCGCCCCTCACCCTGCGTCTGGGCGGCCCCCTGCTGCTCTGCGACCTGGCCCTGCTGGCGCTGCTGGCCCGGGGCACCCCCACCCTGGCCCCCCTGGGGCTGCCGGCCGCCTGGCTGGAGGCCGCTGTCCGTTTGCTGGGGCTCTGGGGGGCCTGGGCGCTGCTGGCCCCGGATCGGCCCCCCAGGGCCCTGGCTGCCCTGTGCCTGGTGCCCCCCTGTACCTCACCCTGCGGGGCTGCCTGCCCCTGCCCGACGTGCCCCCCACCCCATTGGCCGGCGCCCCTGGCCTGGCTGCTGCTGAGCTATGGGGCGGTGGGGCTGGCCCAGCCTACTTGGGGGGCTCCTGGGGTGGAGGCAGGGCCAGGCCTCGGTGCTGAGGACAAGGAGCGGGAGTCCCGGGCCACCCTGCGCCGCTGGTGGGGCTGTCCCGGCCCGACGTGCCCTTCCTGTCCGGGGGCCTTGCCCTCACCCTGGCTGTGATCGGTGAGTGGGGCGGAGAGGGGCACAGACCCCCCGGGTGGGAAATACAGGGGGCAGGATGCCGTGGCCTCCCCCCGCAATGGGGTTTGTGGGCCTGAGGCTGGATGGGCCCATAGGTGTGATCCAGGGAGGGAGGGTCCTGGGTGGGGCCCTTGCTCTCTCTGGGGCGCTGGTCCCCCCAACCCTGCCCGTGTCTCTGTGGCAGGCGAGACCTTCATCCCCTACTACACGGGCCGTGTCATCGACATCCTGGGCAGCGCCTACGACCCCGACGCCTTCGCCACCGCCATCGGCCTCATGGTCCTGGCCTCCTTCGGCAGGTGAGACCACACGGCCCCCCCAGCCCCGGGGAGATCCCCCCAGTGCCCCATGGGCCCCCCCAGCCCTGGAAAGACAGCCCCAGAGACTCCCTAGCCTCCAAACTGCCCCCTGGGGCCCCCCCCACAGAAACCCCACCCCTACCCACTTTGCCCTCAAGCCCCTGGGTACTCCCCCTCCCCCCGAGCCCCTGTGGGACCCCAGCCCTGCCTAGCCCCAGGGGTGGTGATTTCCCCACATCACCCCCCGCAGCCCCTCGACAGATGGGAACGTGAGGTCGGTTACAGGATGACCCTTTTAGAAGAACGTCTGTCTGTCTGTCTGTCCGTCCCCCCAGCTCCCTGGCTGCCGGCTGCCGCGGGGGGCTTTTCATGTTCACACTGGCCCGGCTCAACATCCGCATCCGCCGGCTCCTCTTCTCCTCCCTGGTGCACCAGGACCTGGCCTTCTTCCAGCAGGTCAAAACAGGTGGGTCCCCCCCCCCAGCGCTCCTGGCCTCCCCTCCCCCCAGTTTCCCCCTCCACTGGCACCTGCGTCCCCCCCAGTGCACCCCCAACCCCACCCCCCCTCATCTCACCCCTCGGGGCACCCGCTCCTCCCTCCCTTCCCCCCCCCCACTCCTGGCTCCCTGCAGCCCGCCCGCCCCCCTCCCCCAAGTTGGGGACCCCTCTTCCGGGCAGACCCGCAT
>NW_027131646.1:0-2674 GCF_026122565.2 Emydura macquarii macquarii | reverse complement strand
CTCTGGAGGATTCCTGTGAAATCTCGGTGTGCATTAATACATGTTTCTGCCACACTTCCTAGATGAACAGGGGGAAGCACATACAAACACAGCTACTCTTGTGCATTTCTACCCCTTCAACCAGCTATGTAATCCAACATGGTAAAGGACAGCTGTACCTCACATAACAGAGCAGCATCAGCTCAAAAAAATCACTTGCCCAAGCTCCCCTCTGCATCCTGCACACTAGAGGTGGAGGGCTGGGGCTGGTTTGAAGCTTCCAGGATCGAGAAGAGTCCTGGCTCCCTGTGTCAGCAAATGTTCCAGTCCCCTGCTCTGCATCGTCCTCCAACTCAACGCCTCTTCCACAGCTTCTTCTCCAGTTGATTCTGGTGTCTGCTGTCTACAGACCCGCAGAGGTATCCACGGGTGCGTTGGTGGTGGAGGTGGAGTCGCTGCTGAGGATGGCTTCCAGCTCCTTCTAGAAGTGTCAGGTCTTTGGCTCCACAACAGAGCAATGGTTTGACTCCCTAGCCTTTTGGTACCCTTGCCACAGTGCCTTCCATGGCTCAAAAGCACGATCCATTCATAGCCCTTCTCCAGCATTCAAGGAGAAATCTGACCGTAGATATCGTAGTTCTTCGGCTGTAGCGGAGCTAGGACTGCACAGCCTCCACTCTCCAAATGCCCTGGTGTGCTCCAAGCGGGACAGCATTTAGTGTGTGGTGCTGCCATAGTCAGCTGGGAAGATGAGATGTGAGCTCTCCATGCTGACCAATTAGGAAGTGGAATTTCAAAAATTCCCAGGACTTTAAAGGGGGAGGGGCAGAGGGCTGCAGGGCAGAGGAGGTCAAACTGAAGGCCAGAGTGGTCAAAATGGGCAAGGTAGGATACTTCCTAGAGGCTGTTTACCATAACATAACCAAGCGCGGTGTCTACACTGACAGTTTGTCTCTAAAAGTTTGGCACAAAAAGTTCTACGCTTCTAGTTGAATTGATTTTATTTTGTCGAAAAATCAGGGGAGTTGGATCATCTGATGGGGGGAGGGGAGGGAGAAAAAGGGGATTTCAATGTGTACACCACCACTGTTTTGATGCAAAAAGCTGACTTTGGTCGACAAAAGTCTGTAGTGTAGTCTGTGGTTGGGAGGAGCAGTCTTAATATGAAGATTTCCTCACCAACTTCTTAGCACCTTCAAGCTTCCAGAAGCTACAAAGAATTCCACTCAGAACAAACTCCAGCCACATGCACACCCCAGTCATCTGCGAGCCATTAATAGAAGAACAGCACTGGCATGTGAGAAAACCAGGGTCTGTTGCCAACCTCCAAATTGCTCACATGGATGCTGTTTTGTCTTTCCATTGATCTTGCAGAACGTGTGTATAGAAGCATGAGCTAGTGCATAGCCTCTCTGTTATAGAGTAACCGTTAGATTGTAAGATCATCAAGGCATCTCTTCCTATATGTTTGCGTAGCACCTAACACAATGGGGCCAACACCTACGGTTTGTTAATACTTTGATTCTTAGTAACCAGACCCTAACAATTCATGACAATAATCTAAATCTCTCTTCCTTGGGTTAAAGATGGGTGGTCAGTCCCTTTGTCCAGACGTTTTGAAAAATACTTTACTAACCAGAGAGGCCTTGCTGGTCGGGAGCTGAGGATCCTATGGATATGGGATGTTTGAAAACAAACATTATTTCAATGTAATTAATATAATATTATAATTATAATATAATACTAATTTTTCAACCTCATATTTAATATCTTAATATTTTTAACTAATAGCTTTCTTTGACAGGGTAACAAGACTTGTAGATGGGGGAAGAGGTAGATATAGTAGATATAGATCTTAATATTATCAAGGCTTTTAATACTGTTCCGCGTGACCTCCTCATAAACAAACTAGAGAAATATAGCCTAGGTGGAACTACTATAAGGTGGATGCATAACTGGTTGGAAAACCATTTCCAGAGAGTAGTTATCAGTGGTACACAGGAAGCTGGAAGGTCATATCAAGTGGGGTCTTGCAAGGATTGATCCTAGGTTCGGTTCTGTTTTGTTCAATATCTTCATAAATTATTTCGATAACGGCATAGAGAGTACACTTATAAAGTTTGTGGATGATAACAAGCTGGTATGGATTGCAAGTGCCTTGGAGGATTAAAATTCAAAATCATCTGGACAAACTGAAGAAATGGTCTGAAGTAAATAGGGTGAAATTCAATAAGGACAAATGCAAAGTACTCCACTTAGGAAGGAACAATCAGTTGCAAACGTACAAAATGGGAGATAACTGCACAGGAAGGAGTACTGCCGAAGAGGAACCTGGCAGTGCAAACTAAATATGAGTCAACAGTGTAACATTACTGCAGAAAAAGTAACAGCATTCTGGGATGTATCAGCAGGACTGTTGTAAACAAGACATGAGAGATAATTCTTCCACTCTACCCCAGGCTGATAAGGCCTCAACTGGACTAATGTGTACAGTTCCAGGAAACACATTTCAGGAAAGTTATGGAGAAATTGGAGAAAGTCCAGAGGAGAGCAACAAAAATGATTAAAGGTCTAGAAAACATGACTTATGAGGAAAGATTAAAAAAATAAGGTTTATTTAGTCAGGAGAAGAGAAGACTGAGGGAGGACATGAAAATAGTTTTCAAGTACATAAAAGGTGTTACAAGGAGGGTGA
>NW_027131645.1:0-2631 GCF_026122565.2 Emydura macquarii macquarii | reverse complement strand
TGACAAAAGCTGTTCTGAAGACACACTGGAGAAGCTGTACCCACGTTGGGCACCACTGATGTTAAGGTGGAGCTCAATGGACAGACTGCTACATTGCCATTGTTTGTGGTGGAAGGCAACTACCCAGCCTTAGTGGGAAGGTCGTGGCTTAGGAAGACCCAGCTGAACTGGACAGAAGTGCACAGGATGGCTAAAGAAGAAGCAGGTCTGATGGCTGTATTAAAGAAACATGACGCTGTTTCTGGAGAGGACCTGGGAAGAATGAACGGAATCACTGTGAAACTGAACATTCAACCTGATAGCCAGCCAAAGTGTCTGAAAGCCAGAACGGTGCCATCTGCCAGCAGGCCAAAGGTTGAAGTGGACCTACAGCACCTGGTCAAAAATGGAATCCTAGTACCAGTTACCCACAGCTAATGGACAACCCCAATCATTCCAGTATTGAAGAAAGATGGCTCCATTCAGATTTGTAGGGATTTTAAGGTCACTGTTAACCCAGTGTTGTGTGCAGAGTAATACTCGTTCCCTACATCGATGACCTCTTCGCTGGTTTGGGTGGTGGACAAAAGTTCAGCAAGATTGATCTGAGTCAGGCATATTTACAGATGCATGTCGATGAGACATCCCAAGAGCTGTTGACTATCATGACACATAAAGGGCTGTACCAATACTGTCGCTTGCCCTTTGGAATAACGTCTGTGCCAACTTTGTTCCAGAGGGCTATGGACCAGATCTTAAATGGCTTGCCAGGAGTCCAGTGCTATCTTGACAACATCCTGGTCACTAGCAAGAATGAGGAGGATCATCTTCAGAACTTGGAGGCTGCTCTACAAAGACTGGAAGAGTATGGCCTATGAGTCCACAAAGACAAATGTGAATTCTTCCAGCCCTCTGTTGAATATTTGGGACATATCAGAGATGCTACTGGCCTTTGTAAGCTCCACCTCCTCAAAATGTAAGCCAACTTCACTCTTTTTAGGGCTATTAAACTATTATGGAAAGCTTATTCCACAGTTAGCAACACTACAAAAACCACTACATGAACTCCTTGGCCAGAACAAAGTCTGGAAGTGGATTGAAGCCTGTGATGTTGCATTTAACAAAGCTAAACGTGCATTGCTAAATTTAGAGGTTCTGACACATTTTGATCCATCCTTACCTCTACAGTTGGCCTGCAATGCCTCCCCTTATGGAGTGGGGACGGTTCTGACACACATTATGCCTTCGGGAGAGGAGAGACCCATTGCTTTTGCCTCATGCACCTTAAGCAAAGCAGAAACTAACAATGCCCAAATCGAATGTGAAGCACTGGGAATTGTTTTCAGAATCCGGAAATTTCACCAGTACCTGTGTGGATGGAAGTTCATACTTCTCACTGATCATTGACCTCTAACGTCAATTTTTGGACCACACACAGGCATTCCACCATTGGTTGCTAGTCGTATGCAACGATGGGCATTGTTACTTTCCACACACATATGAGATCAAATATTGGAAATCCACTCTGCACTGCAACGCAGGTGGTCTCTCAAGGCTGCCTTTACCAGTTAAACATGAAGATATTGGCCAGAAAGAAATCTTCTACTTTGAACAGGTAGAGAACACACCCATCACTGCAACTCAAGTAAAGAAGGCAACTTGTGTTGACCCACTACTTTCCCAAGTTATGGACCTAGTGATGCATGGAACATCTCTACGGGACTCTCAGGTCTCACCCGACCTTCTTCCCTACATGTCCAAGAGGATGGAGTTATCAATCCATTCTGGTTGCTTGTTGTGGGGGATGCACGTCATTATTCCACCACTACTGAGATATCACAGATGTTAGAACAGCTACATTCAGGTCACTGTGGAATAATGCCCATGAAAGAAATTGCACGAAGCTACTTTTGGTGGCTTGGCCTAGAAAATGTCATTGAAGAGAAGGCAAGAGCTTGTATTTCATGTCAGAGTGTGAGGAATGTGCCTCAGTTGACATCCCTACACCCATGGGACTGGTCTGAAAATCCGTGGCAGCGTATTCACGTTGATTTTGCTGGCCCATTTGAAGGAAGCATGTTCCTGGTTGTTGTAGACACCCACTGTAAATGGCCAGAAGTCTCTGCAATGCTGTCCACTACTACTGTGGAAGAATCCAAACTCAGGGGTCCTTACTTACAAGTTCTCTTGCTCAGCGGATAGTCCTGAATTAGCCAAACAACAGATTTAGCAAAGTCAAAGTTTATTCTTTACGTAAAGAAGGTGGTCCCTTCAAATGTAAGGAACGATCGCTTAAAACTAAATTCTAACAGCTTATATAGTTCCACAAATCTTTATACGTCACAGCTTCCATGGCCATACACACTAAAAAAACTACCCATCCAGGAATATTTCCAGCACAGCATTTTCAACTTTCCTTATCTAAGTTACAAGGTCTTTCTCTGCATTCCATCCCTGCTGGCGTCTAGGTTCCATAACTATCTTGTTAACCCTTAACATTCTAAGATTTAAACTTCTGCTAGAAAGGCACTTTCCATCTCAGGCTTTTGCAGCCATTTCTAAAAATCAGTTCTCTGGCAAACAGAGACCCCATCTTCTTTCCTTCACACTACTAAAAGTACTATCCAGAAACTGCGTGAAATCATTAGTCGT
>NW_027131644.1:0-2613 GCF_026122565.2 Emydura macquarii macquarii | reverse complement strand
AACGGAAGCTTAGTGTTCCAATCACTTTGTCTAGTGCATGATACTGTCTGTTGTGAACACAAACTAATCATGCTCCTTTTCACATGAGAACTTAATAAGAACCAACCTCTTGTCAGCTTTGAATGGGCTTTGACGGTCACATGGCACTCTTCATAAAAGTAAGAGTTCATCCTTGATCAAATTTCATCTTTCCTCCCCTTTGCATCATTGTGCAGCCTACTGTTTGCTGGTCGGCCTGTCACCCCATAGCTAGCTATGCGATTCCTCTGTGGTAATTGTATAGCATGCAAAGCGTAACTTTAAGATTCACTGGAAGATAAGCTGCTATATAAATGTAAACGGCTCATTATTGACAAGGCCTCTGAGCCCATTCTTAGCAGAAGCTGAGAATTCTCTTAGTTCTATTTGAGGGAATGATCTTTCTTTGGAAGGACACTGCTAAAGTATTTGTTTTTATTTTGCAAGTCATCTTTAAAAATGAGGCTTGTGCCCTCTTTGCTGCTTTGTGGTCTCTAAAGAAGGTCTGGTGGTATGTGCGTGCAGGATAAATATATTTTTAAAAAATAAAAATCCAATTTTTTTATTTAAATCTATTTGAAATTGACAACCTATGCAAACACCTAAATTTATAATCCATTAAAATCACTTCAATTAAATTTAAAAAATGTTAAGCAACACGTGTTTGCTGCTGAGCTTTAAAGAAAGTCGGACCAGTTGGTGGAAGTCACCAGCTAGATGCCTGGAACCAGAGCAAGTGCTAACCCAGCTTTTGAAAGCAGTAGCCTTTTTTGCAGATGCAAAGAGAATTTTTTTTGTTTGTTTGTTGAACTAGTTTGGTTCATTGACTAGTTCATTCAAAGTTATTGAAACCAATTGAGAATTGCAAAAAGCAGTAAACTTGTTTTCCTCTTCCATTCTATGAATAAAAACTAGGTGTGAGAGGATGAGGTTTACTAGTTCAAAACTCTTAGCATGACCCAAAACACTCAGTTAAATTCAACTACAGAAAAGATTTCCTTTATTTAATAAATCATTAGTTTTAAGTGTGAAACATGTTTTGATAATCTTTTTGGTATCTGGCATATTTAAGATAGCTTTATTTTTTAAGTCTGTTTTTATACATTTTAAATGGAAATTCAAATAGAGCTTGAGACAAATCACAAGAAAAAATTAATCGTCATAATTTTAGTACCTGCTGTTTGCAGTTCTGAGAGACTAACAGAATGTAAAGATTATCATATGATGAGATTACATCATCTATTTTTCCCAAACACAGAACAGACATTTATTGAACACTTCTATCTTTTCTTTCTTATTATTAGTAATTCTACCATTTCCATCTAGGAATGAACCAGTACCTTTGTCAATACCGGTGATGACTGTCTCAGTTTCAGAGTTAGCTGCACCTTTGACCTCCCCCACTCCCCTGGCCTTCTTCGAGCACACCCACTTAAGGTTTCAGGCTTTTGAGTGGATGTGCCTCTCCCTCCAGTCCGGGATTTAGGCTTGCAGTCCACTGGCACCTCACTACGACTTACAGCAGCAGGTCGGACTGTGGTCCTGTACCTCTACGTCGCTCTTTCTGAAAGAGCTATAACGGTATACGTCAGTTACCAACCAGCCTTCACAAGCAGCTGTGTTTATTCTTAGAACAAAAGCATCCCAGAGAAAACATATAAAAATAAGTTCCTACACGCTTACTAAACATACCAGAAAATACCCATTTTTTACATAGGGAATCTGGTGAACCATCGTCCCTTCTAACCCTTCAGCAAAGGCTGCTGTCCACTTACAACCCAACCTGTCCATTTGGTGAATCAAAAGGAAGACTGAGTCTGTTTAAACTCAGCCTTTATGTATCCCAAGTTCTCTTTTTGTCTCTTTTTTCTCTAGAAAATCCAGTTTGTACCAGTGTATGCACACTATCTTAGGGGGTGGGACTTCTCTGGAGTTGTTTGCAGAAGTCCTGGTGACTTGTCTTATTCACACCCCCCTCTACCCCCTGATGTTTTATTTCCTGGAGGAGCTGATGTAGTAGAACACAATCATGTATAAACCATTCATAAATTTAATCCAGTGATTAAAGACACTGCACAGGGTTGCAGTCTCTGTCACAATGACATCACAAGAGCTGAGAGTGAAAGCTAACCAAGCCAGTGGGGAAGGGATATTTAGCTGGACTGCTTAAAGCTCCTTTAAAAAACACAACCCAAACACATCTATAACTTGAAGGATTCACATTTTGGAGAAAGCTTGCCTTTGTTAGCATACACCCCTCAAAAAGAGGGGTGTGCTGAATCTTTAACAATGTGCCATCTTAAACTCCCTGCGTGTCTTTCAGAAATCAGGGAAAACCAGAGTTGACAGAGAGAACAAAACCTTTATTTTTTGGAGGATTAGATAAAGGGTGCTTGGGACCTTTGCAGGTCATATTTCCAGAATTTTTAATGTCACTATTGTAACAATCCCTCTACAAAGTTGTAACCTTTGGCTTTACCAACACTCTTTACTCTATGTAAAACATGCAACCTAAGTGGTGGTTGCATCCCTGGCCTTTGTTGTTGAGGTGAAGGGGAGAGGGACAGTAGTGAATCATCATCTGTTAAAACACCC
>NW_027131643.1:0-2668 GCF_026122565.2 Emydura macquarii macquarii | reverse complement strand
GCCAAGGGTAAAAATGTACTGGAGTAAGCTTCTGCAGTTTCCCTTTAAACATCACTTCCAATCACATGAAATTGTTGTTCTAAATTTGATTTCCTCTTAGTCAATTACAGAACATTCCAAATACTGCAAAATAAATGTGTTTATAGAAATATAACAGCAATATTGAAGATTGAAATCTTTAATCCCAAAAAGTCAGAATTAAAGTTCCCATGGAAACCTTAACTCTATCCTTGATGTCATAACACTCAGCTGCACATTATCTGAATTGTTATGTATATTGCACCAGACACAATGGTATGTTGGTGCACTTCAAAGAAGTGCTGTCAACAATTGGCACAAACCAGACAAGTGACTGAATCCCTTATTCTACTACCACTGAATGAAAAATACCTTCAAGGCTATGAGTCTGAACTATGAAAAAGACAGGGTGAAATCCTGGTCCCATTGAACTCATCCACAGTAAACATGTCTTGCATTCCTTCCTAAGGATCACAAGACTTAGTGGTTCATAAAGGAGAGTGCATTTTACTGCTGAAGGCCCTTTACATCCTGCAGTTCTGCTCTACAGAAAGACAGCAAGAGCTTTCCAGCTCAATCCAATGTCTGCAGCAAGGCATGGAGAAATCATGATCCCAAAGACAGCCAAGTCCGAAGTCATTCAGAGCTTCTTGGGTGATAACTAATATGTCAAATCATGCCTGGGAACCAGAAGTGGACTGTGAGCCAGTCCAGAGTGCTTGGCTGCTCTTCACAGATGGAAGCACACATTCTGCACCAGTCAAAGCTTCGGAGTGGTCCTGAAGCACAGATTTAACTAGAGCACCTTACAATAATTCAGCCCAGAGGAAACAAACCCATGTATAACTGTGGTGAGATCTGCATCACAAAGGAATGCTTGCAAATTCTGGCAAGGTCAAAGATGATAAAAGGAACTTTGACATAAATCAACGTGGGAAATCAGGAGCAGCGATAGGTCTAATAGGAGCCAGAGACTGCAAGCTACTTAGACAGAGGGGGAATATCCTCCTTTGATCACGGGAGCAGCCATAACTTCTGCAAAATATTTTCTCCTGCCCAATGGCATCACCTCTGTATTGAATTTAAATCATCTAGCTATCATCCAGTCAACTAAATCAACAAACCATTGAATAGGACTACTCAAGGACAGCCTTTTCTGCACTTGCCTCAGTCTGTAAATATGTCAACAGCCTGTCGCAGTCAACAGTATTAGGGGTATCTAAGACACCCAAAAGAATCAGCATAGATGCTGGAACTTTGTCCATCACCAGAAGATCATCAACTAGCATCCTCGTTTCCATAAAAATGCAGAAAAACGCAACTCAGTTTCCACTATGGTCACTCACATTCATTGCATTTGATTGCAGATATTAGTGGCATTTCACTTCAATAAGACACTATTTTATATTAAAAGCAAAATATCCCTTTTCCTGGGGATCTTGGAGGAGATGAATTGTATGTGAATGACTGTTGCCAATTTGCACAGCAATCTATTAAATAAAATATCTGTTTTGTTTCAACTTCCTAATATTTAAATAAAAGATTACCACTAACTTGAAATCTATGGCATGGAATTGTATAACAATTAAAGGGCTTATGTAAATGCCTTGTCAGACTAAATTATTTAAAATGAGAGATTTAAATTATCATGGTTCTTGACTATTCCCTTTCATTAGTCACAGAACATATATGCTTCTGGTAGAATAAGATTACCAATTTTATTGGTTTAACTAAAGCAAGGATAGTTTTATAGTTCTAATATTATGAGGATTGTTAGTTAAAGTCTTCTAATATTGTACCAATGGGGCCATTTTGCTTTGAATATTCAATTCAAAAGTATTTTCAACTCATTCTGTCTCAATGCAAAAAAGAAATATGCAAAGTAAAACAAAAACTGACTTTTGTGTCTTTCTGCTTACAATGTCCTCAGAAAAGCTGCACTCGATAAACATTAGGTTCCCTCACCTCTTGAAAATCATAGCAACTGTACAGAGGTGTGTGTAAACCACAAGCAAAGTCAGAGTTTGGGAACTTCAATGATATGCCCTAAACCACATAATGTGACAAATCTTGGTCCCTCCTGGGAATGGACAAAATCTAAAATGCAGAGGAACTATGTAGAGTCAATATCCTATGGGCAGTAGAAGTGACTACTCTTGTGTTCTATGGCCAGGGGGAAGGGACAGTGGATTCTCTCTCTCTTGACTTCCCAGTTCCCCTTTTATTCCAGCTTTGCACAGGAGACCAGAAGTTGGGCCAAAGTAACACTACATTGTAAAAATAGTAGCAGCTCAAGCTCATGAGAAGGACAAATCTCATTGCAGCATTTAGCATTTGTTACAGGAGATTTTTAAAAAATCTTTATTTTGCATGCTTTACACATAGTTACACAGAGAATACAATATCAGGGACAAAATCAATTACTGATTATGTAATCTTGAACAGTTCCCTTAAAAATTTCCAGAATTAAAATGACATGTATTACAAAATCAAATAGCTTTTGTTTGTTTCTTTGTTTGGATACAGATAAGAAAACATCTGACAAGAAAGAAACATACTTACTGTATATCTTTCTCCATGTTTCTGTTTTAAACTTTTCTATTTTACAGTATTCACAGTTGGGGAGACTGCTACTGAGCAACTGAGGAAT
>NW_027131642.1:0-26705 GCF_026122565.2 Emydura macquarii macquarii | reverse complement strand
CCATAACTAAGTCCCCAGTGAACTGCATGAAGTTTCTGTCTCTTCTCCTTTTTTGACGTAAAAATTGTGTTTCAGGTATGGGTGGTTTGCTTTGCATTTGCTTGATTTGTTTCTTTTTGTGTGGGTTATTTTGTTTGTTGCTTGGTTGATTTGTTCCTGTGCTCCACGTGGTTTGTTTGGGGGGTAGGAGTTTGGGAGTGTGGAATATGGTTGTTTAAATGAGGGTATCAATTATTTATCATCTATTCGAGATGCAATCTCCTCATCTCTTTGATCGGGTTTTCTGAGAGTCTTAAAGTTTTGCTTTCCCCATTCATGAAGACTTGGAAAAAAAATTGTGCGGGTGTCAGGGTAGCTGAGTTTCTGGTCAAACAATTATTTTTATGCTGTATCGTTCTTTCCATGGTTGAAAGGCATTTTGGAAGAGAAAGTTATTGCAATGCCTAACGACAAACTGAGTCGTGATAATAAGGCAAAAGTTTTATCCTACCGAACAATTGCTGTGATGGATCTGGAGTTGCTATCTAATATTTTCTCTTATGTTAAACTTTGTTCCTATTGTGGTAAATAAATCACACTTTGTATGGAGAAAGCCGACCAGTCACTCAACTTACTACTGCTCACACCCCCTGAGAGAAGAACTGCCGGTATCAAACCTTGTTGAGAAATCACATCGGTGCACGGGGTATTGTCGGCTGAGAGCCTGCTCGAGAGGGGGAAAATCAAGTGATTCTGCCTGAAAAGAGGGGCAGGCTCATGGCTGAGACCTGAGGGGGTGACCTCAGAGAGACCCAAGAAGGGGACAGAAATGTAGCTAACCCTGTAACCAGGGCAACTGGGATTTAGTCATTCACTGCAAAGGAATTTGGAATTAGCCAATGGTCTTTCCTCCACACAGGGTTCCAAATGTGTCTATATCACAGACGCAACTGGGATTTAGTCATTCACTGCAAAGGATTGATTTGGAATTAGCCAATGGTCTTTCCTCCATTGCTGCTATTGTTATTATTAGTATTGTTATTTAAAAAATATGTTTGTGCTTATTTCTGTACCCTATGTATACATTAAATATTAGCAGAGCATGTCAGACAGACAGACAGACACACAGACAGAAAGATAGATTATGAATAAGAAAAGCCAATGATTGTGCCTCTTCTGTTGTTCATTATTGTTGATGTCCAGATCAATGATTTCCTTGAAAATATTCATTATTTGGTGTTATTTATTAAAGAATTGCTGCAAATATTTCTGACCCCATAGCTCATTTACAAGAACATCCTGATAAAAAATGTCTGTGAGCTTTGAGCTGTTTTGACTGGACATATTTTAACAGGATCTGTTTCTCTTGCCTTATTGGTTACAATAGATTATCCAGCTCCGACTTTGTATAAATAATGTCCTATTCATTGGTCCAAACGCAGTGATGGGTAGGACACTCAGGTGGCCTCTGGGAGACCCAGGTTCCAGCTCTGTCTCATTTAGAACAGCCCTGGTAAGTGCTCTGATCACTGCTTTATTGACTATTCTTGGCTATTTCTCCCTGGTGTTGGATCGAAATCCCATCCTGAACCCGAGACACCTTCTCAATGGAAATTTAATCACAGATGTGCTTCTAGGAGAAGCTACAGTATTGTCAAATCAACTTTTTTTAAATAAAAAAGCTTCATTTGAAAAATCCAATGACAAAAATTGGATCACAGTTTTGTCTCGTTTTCCCGAGTCAGTTAGAAAACACTGCAAAACCTTCCTCTTCCAAAAAGAATTTCTACCATAAGAAGAATGACACAGCACTGGTGTATTTTGGTACTGAGCTGTAACATAATAAAAAGGATGCCTATCCATGCAGATTAATAACCAGATAAGAACCCATTAAAATCCCAGTTGAATTAATGTAATCATTTCAACAGAAGCACAGATATCTATGAAACTCTTAGAATCATAGAATCATAGGAGATTAGAGTAGGAAGGGACCTCAGGAGGTCATCTAATCCAACACCCTGCTCGAAGCAGAACTAAGCTCAGCTAAATCATCCCAGCCAGGGCTTTGTCAAGCCGCAGCTTAAAAACCTCTAAAGATGGAGAATCCACCACCTCCTGAGGTAACCCATTCCAGTGCTTCACCACCATCTGAATGAAAAACTTTTTCCTAATATCCAACCTAGACCTCCCGCACTGCAACTTCAGACCATTGCTCCTAGTTCTGTCATCTACTATGAAGGTTTAAGCTTTTAATTTAATGTTTAATTGTGCCTGCTTTGCTCATAGATTAATACTTTTGATAGCCAGTAAGACCCATTAGATCATCTAACTTGACCTCTTGCGTAGCACAGGAGGGATAATTTCACCTGGTTACTCCTTTCCTGAACCCACTAACTTGTTTTTGACAAAAGCATCTTCCAGAAAGGCAGCCAGGCTGGATTTGCGGACTTTAAAATGTAGGCCCAAAGCTTGATTTTGTTATATTTGATTCTGTTATTAAGGGGATTGAAATGCCGGATCCTTTTCAGTATAGGACAAACCACCACAGCCGTTTTTCTGTGTCCTTGCATTCTAGCCTGGCCTTCCAGTTTGTGAAATAGGAATCTGTTAGCTATTGATAACTTTGTTTTTGAAACCACCATCTGGTCATTGATTATTCTGTGTGTAAAGTTACCAAAGATCCTGGTTGTGAAATTGTTTCTGAGTACATGTGTTCTAAAGTTGGTTGTAAAATGAACATCAGCATATGTCCTGACATAAAGAAACCCACTGTGAAATGAAATTACCCTTGTTATAGTAGAAAATGTTTTAGATAAGAAAAAATGTTCTTGTTTCTGAAGGACATCTGAATCTTTCAGTCATAAGTTTTAGTTGAATGTTAAAAAATTAGCATGTGAATGAATGAGTGAGTGATGTGTGTATGTGAAACTAGGGAGTGACGGAGAAAGGCGCCAGCCTCGAATGTTTAAGGGAAGAAGAAGTGAGTGAAGATAACAACTTTTATGACCCAGCTGGCTGAAGACTGCCCACCCTGATAACCCTGGGGTCCATCTCGAAGGACAAAAACAAGATGGACTGTGCTAGATAAGAACAATGGTCATGCTTGGAAAATATGGGTAATTGATAATCAAACCAGGATACAGATGCACCATGACAAAGCAAAACCCATAGAGTGGCATAAGAGCTCACCCCTATAAAAAGGGGACAGAAAGATGAGGACTTTGGGTTTGGTTCTACAATCATCCTCCAGGAGCATCAGCATGCACCGGCAGACCCCTGCTCCTTCCCCCATGTCTTAGCCACCTGTTCGGTGGACTAAGATGAGCAACTGATGCTGGTAACTATACTCCATCTCTGTAGAACTTTATTTGTGTGTGTGTGAATGTATCAGAAGAAATGTGTTTTAGAAATAGATGAAACTGCTTTTGTTGTAGAGAATTTCTGTATTCACAATAAACGTGGCGTGTTGCCTTGTCCCCCTGAGTAAGATCCTGCTGTTTTTTCAAAAGTATAACAAAAAGATGGAGAACACCCTGTTTTCCAAGTGCTGAGCATTCAGGGTCCATGGGAAATTGACCACGTGGCTACAAAAGTCTTGCATGAATCACACAGTTTACATTCTATTAAATGGCACAAGCACAGAGCTCCACCTTTTGCTAAATCCATAGAGTCGTTGGTGCCCCAAATCATTGCAAGCTTTGTGCACCCATCCCTGAGAGACGCTGAGTGCTGCTGGCTTCATGACCCGTGCTCTGCTCCAAGTTCAGTCACCATCACTGATAGGCTGCGTAGGCCTGACTGTGCCACACTTACTTGGGTAACTGTCGTAACGGGTTAAAATCATTGTATTGTGTGTGTGCCCCGAGTCCATGTTGAGAAAGAGAGACAGAAAAAAAAAATCATTGAAGATTGTTAATTGTGTTTCAAGATTTTGTAACCATCTGTTCTTATAATTGTTCCTAGTTATTTTTGTAGGAGATAAGGAGAAGTTGTTGACCTCGAGAATGGACAAAAAGGTACAAGTTGTAAACCCCATGGGAGAGGAGCTCAGAGGCAGCAAAACCCTGACCAAAAGTAACCAGTTGAACTTGAAATAGGGGTAACTTGCAAGCTCAGCAGTTCCTAGGCCCAAACTTGGAAGTTTGCAGTTGCTGCAACTTTTATTTGGTGAGTTATACCTGACAAGGATAAACTTCTGGCCTGGGGACTTCCCAAGGAGGGACCGACAAAGTGATGTAGGAATGCCCATGATTGGTCTGGCGGACGTATAGCTGGAGTGGAGATAAAAGGGGTGTCAGACAAAGCAAAAATCAGAGAGCCTTGTTGTGAGGACCACCGAGCCTCCCCAAGGGGTACACCAGAATCGTGCCTGCAAGAGGGTCTGATCAGCCGTCCTGCCTCTTTCCAGCTCTCATCACCTACATTACCTTAGAATAGTCAGGTTAGTGAGCTGATAACCCGTTGGGACTTGTCCTGTGGATGAAAATACCCTAGGTGCAAATACGATAGAGGTCCCACTTGGATGAAAATTAGAATTCTAAATAGAAAGACCAGGTCATGAAACATCTGTTAACTTTGCTGCTACTGAGTTCATTTCTACATGTGGCGAGTACTCAATGTCAACGTTTGTTTAGGTATACCAATTCTACTTGTGTTCCAGGAGTGATTGTGACTGTAACTGTTGGAATAACTGCTTTTTGTACATGCTTTATAATTTATAACAATTTATAATTGTTAGTTGTTTTTTTAGTTTGATATGTGTCTTGAGAGTTTGTAATAGAATAAGGGAACAAGATTTGTGGTAAAACAAATTACTTAAGTTACTAGTTGTTGTATTAGTAAGTTTTGTGTCTAAAATCTAATCATTGTAATCAATTTTTGTAGTTTGTAACCATATAAAAAGTGAATCAGTAAAAGAAAGGTTTAATTCAAGTAGTTGTATTAGTAAATTGTTAAATTAAGACTATTAAGTGGTTAAGAATTTAACTGAGTTTGCCAAATTTTTCCAGGAAGTTTGCCAACTTTTTTTTTAAGTTAGCGTTTTCCAAGACTCACACTCTGTCTTAAAAGGGAATATATACAACCACCTTAGTGCCTTAAAGAACCCTTCAAACCGCTCCCATAATTGAGGGGCCGTTTATCCCTGGTAACCTTATCAAAACACGGCACTTAGGCACATCAGATTCTCGGTGCGAAAGCTTGTCTCCCTCACCAACAGATGTGGGTCTAATAAAATATACTACCTCACCCACTTTATCCCTCTAATATCCTGGGACCAACATGGCTGCAACAACATTGCAAACATCTACATCCCTGTCAATCTGCCTTGTCATCCATACACCATTGATTTGTCTAATCATCTCTCTGCCCACCTATTCAATTGTCACATCTATCTATCTATCTATCTATCTATCTATCTATCTATCTAACACTTAAGTTGGCACGTTTGCTGTGTTGTTGTAGCTGTATTGGTCCCAAGATATGATAAAGAGAAGGAGGGTGAGGTAATATATTTATTGGACCAACTTCTATTGGTGTATGAGATAATCTTTTGACCTACACAGAGCTTTGATTCAGTGGGGGATAGTTAATATGACACCAATTTTTAAAAAATGGCTCCAAAGGTGATACCGGCAATTACAGGCCAGGAAGCCTAACTTCAGTACCAGGAAAACTGGTTGAAACTATAGGAAAGAACAGAATTATCAGACACATAGATGAACACGATTTGTTGGGGGAAGAGTCAACATGGCTTTTGTAAAGGGAAAGCATGCCTCACCAATCTATTAAAATTCTTTGAGGGGGCCAAAAAGCATGTGGACAAGGTTGATCTAGTGGACAGAGGGTACTTGGATTTTCAGAAAGCCTTTGACAAGATCCCTCACCAAAGGCTCTTACGCAAAGTAGGGAGTCGTGGGATAAGAGGGAAGGTCCTCTCCTGGATCAGTAACTCCTTAAAAGACAGAAAAGAAGGGATAGGAATAAATGGTCAGTTTTCACAATGGAAGGAGGTAAATAGCAAGGTCCCTCCGGGATCTGTACTGGGATCAGTGCTGTTCAACATATTCATAAATGATGTGGTAAAGCGGGTAGAAAGTGAGGTGGCAAAGTTTGCAGATGATACAAAACTACTCAAGATAATCAAATCCAAAGCTGATTGCAAAGAGTTACAAAGGGAGCTCACAAAACTGGGTGACTTGGTAACAAAATGGTAGATAAAATTCAGTATTGATAAATGCAAAGTAGTGCACATTGGAAAACATAATCCCAACTATACATACAAAATGATGGGATCTAAATTAATGTTTACCACTCAAAAAAGAGACTTTGGGGTCATCATGGATCTCTGAATACATCCCCTGAATGTGCAACAGCAGTCAAAAAAGCTAACAAAACCACTAGGAAAAGGACAAATAATAAGTAAATATTATAATACCACTGTGTAAATCCATGGTATGCCCACACCTTGAATACTGCATGCAGTTTTGGTTGCCCCATCTCAAAAAAAGATACATTAGAATTGGAAAAGGTACATAGAAGGGCAACAAAAATGACTAGAGTTATGGAATAACTTCCATATGAGGAGAGATTAAAAAGATGGGGACTAAGTGTTCAGCCTAGACAAGAAATGACCAAGGGGGGATATGAATGGTGAGGAGAAAGTGAATCAGGAAGTGTTATTTACCCCTTTGCATAACACAGCAACCACAGGTTGCCCAAATAAATGAATAGGCAGCAGATATAAAACTAACATAGGGAAGTACTTCATCATACAAAGCACAGTCAACCTGTGGAACTCCTTTCCAGAGGATGTTGTGAAGGCCAAGACTATAACAGGATAAAAAATAATTAGATATGTTCATGGAGGATTGGGCCATCAATGGCTATAAACTATAGATGGTCAGGGTTGCAACCACAGGCGCTGGGTGTCCCTAAATTTCTGACTGCCAGAAGCTTGGACTGAACAACAAGGGATGGGTCACTCAATAACTGCTCTGTTCTGTTCTGTTCAATCTCTCTGATCCATCTGGCACTGGCCACTGTCAGGAGACAGTATACCTGGGCGGGATGACCTTTGGTCTCACCCAATAAGGCCGTTCTTATGTTCTCATGTAGGCAGGGGCTGCTGACATTTCAGTTGTGGAGATTAAATTTCCCATTTCACAGTCATAGAGATTAAATTTAATTTAAAAAATATATCATGCTTTTGGGTAACTGACATATATTCCTTCTCACTCCATTTGCAGCTAATTTCACAGTCAAAGCAGGTGGGAATTGGAGCTGAGAAGAGGTTTGAAGTATCTTGGTCCCCTGCGGGCTGATCAAAGAGGTGACAATGAACATTGTCCACAGGGTGTAAGGCACTTGACTTTAAGGATGCAGCTGTTTCTAAAGGTCTGATCACACATCTGGAGTGACAGCCGCCTAACAAGAAGGAACACTGATAAATTTCATTTGAAACATGTTAATTTCATTGACTCTGGCTTGATCATTACATAAAAAAATCCTTGTTTCATTATGAGCTCATTAAAATAATCCCCGTTAGCAACCTATCTACTAAGAAGTAATTTCTCCAATTAGCCAGGCAGCAGCCGTGACTCTATAGAGATTTACAGAAGACAAAGGTTGTTATAACTTCACTTGCTCTAAACTGCACTTTGAGAAATGTTACACTCAGCTGAGATCCAAGCACTCCCTGGAGATCCGACAAACCTCTTAAGCAACTAAGCACCAGCGGCAGAAACAAAGTTACTCCTTGTTTTAATGGGTCCCAGAGAGGGCCGTTAGATGGAAACGTTATTGAGAAAAGCAGGTCCCGGCAGCAGTCCCATCGGGACTGATTAGGAAAGAAAGTCAGGAGCATGGATTAAAGTTAGACAAAGATGTGTAAAGGGAAAGGGGTCAAGACAGTTCTGCCAGCCGCTGTGGAAGGTGATCCTTCATTCAGAAATTCCAACAGAGTCTCCCCAAGTGAGGGAATGCAAGGGGAGGAGGGAATGCTGTGAAACTATGTAAACAAACCGGAGAGTCCCACTCGATTGGCCAAGGCAGCATGGCCCAGGTGCAGTGAGTGAAAGGCAATTCCAGGATTGTAGGCCTCAGTGACAGGTATCAGCCAGTGTACCTGGATAGTGACAGGCTTTGCTGTTCTGCCCGCTATCCCCAGTTCTGCCCTCAGCCCTAACCCACAGCCCACCCCACAAAATGCTATTAATCTCTGGATACACAAGTGTGCACACGTGCCCTCAGTCCTGACTCTATAGTCCCCTGCTTGTCACAGCCCGCCCCACAGCTCTGCCAACCCGCAGCCTCCTGCTATCCCAGTCCTGGGCTCCTCCATGCCCCCTAAAGCTCTGTCAATGCCCATTAATCCTGGCTTGTAACCCCAGCTTCTATCCCATATCTGGGCTAACACTCAGAACACACACAGCTCTGCCGCTGTGCTTCAATCCCGATCCGCAGACACTTGCTGCCCTGTCCCTCTCACTCCACCTCTGCCAGGGCCTTCTCACAAATTGTGAGGTCAGTTACTTGACCGCTCTTTGGTTCGGCATGAAATAGGTTCAAGAAACATAGAATATCAGAGTTTGAAGGGACCTCAGACGTCATCTAGTCCAACCCCCTGCTCAAAGCAGGACAAACCTCAATATCATCCCAGCCAGGGCTTCGTCAAGCCTCAGCTTAAAAACCTCTAAAGATGGAGATTCCACCTCCTCCCTAGGTAACTTCCATATATTCCAGTGCTTCCAAACCTACCAAGGGAAAAACTTTCTTAATGTCCAACCTAGACCTCCCCCCTGCAACTTGAGACCATTGCTCCTTGTTCTGTCATCTGTCACCACCGAGAACAGCCTAGCTCCATCCTCCCTGGAACCCCCTTTCAGGTAGTTAAAGGCTGCTATCAAATACCCCTCGTTCTTCTCTTCTGCAGACTAAACAAACCTTGTCCTCTTCTTTTGGAACATTTCGGGACAGGTCTGTGAAAGTAACTCCCTGTCCACCGCTGTGATCAAAGCTCTCATCGGTCCTGATCTGGACATCTTCTCTAATCGCTCAAGCCAAACCTTGAGTGAATGTAAAGGGTTACAGGATAGTTAGCATAAGGGTGATATAAAAATCATTGGCCAATTTGGATTGCATAATTGCTGTCATATTTGCGCTTAATTCTATTCATGCTTAACACTAACTAAGGTGTCTATGGTGCGGATAGTATATATTCCTGGTGTGATGTGCATAGAGGACAGCCAGCATGTATTAATCAACCGGGCCGACCTGCAGTCCCCTGCTAAGTCATCTCTGGGCCTCCCAGAGCTCTGATAGCCCCTGATCCTGATCCGTAGGCCCCTATAACCTATTTTTGTGCCAGCCTCCCACCCCTGCTCTGCCAACACCCAGTAATCCTGACCCACTGCCCCTGCGCTATCCTAGCCCTGGGCTCCCACCCCCACAGCTCTGCCAGTGCCTGTCAATCCTGACCTGCAGCCCCCTGCTAAGTCATCGCTGGGATCTCGCACACACAGCTCTGCCAGTGGCCTTGAAGTCCAGCCCTGCCTCCCTTGACAGATCTGCAGATGTACTGCTCTGGGGACCAATCCGCTCCCCCGTTGTGCCTCGATTTCCCCACCCCGGCCTCTTGCCCCAGATACCAACCCCCCACTCCCCCCCACTGTGCCTTGATTTCCCCACTCCAGCCCTTCACTCCAGGGACCAACCCCTCCCTGATGTGTCCTGATTTCCCCACCTCGACCCTAGGAGACAACCTTCACTGGTGTGCCTCGATTTCCCCACCCCGGCCCCTTGGGACCAGCCTGAACCAATCCAGCCATTGGATTGTGTTACACTTTTTTCCACTAGATGGAATTGCCCATTATGAAGCATATGTTCTCCATGTAGATATTTATACACTGCAATCCAGTCACCCCTTAACCTTCCCTGTCTTATACTAAATACACTGAGCTCCTTGAGTCTGTCTCTAGAAGGCATGTTTTCCATCATTTAATTAATCTCATGAGCCGTCTCCAATGTATCAACATTCTTCTTGAACTGTGAAGACCATTAATGGACACAGTATTCCGGCCGCATGCCTAGGTACAATCTACTGCTTTGTCTCGTTAGGACCTGATCCAGTTCCCACAGAAGCTAATGAAATTATTTCCTTTGAGCTGTGAATGATCTGTTGTGTGACTGGTTTGAAACATAGTTTATTTAGATGAAGTCTCAACTAAATCATCCCAGCTAGGGCTTTGTCAAGCCGGGCCTTTAAAAACCTTTTTATGGAGATTCCATCACCTCCCTAGGTAACCCATTCCAGTTCTTCATCACCCTCATAGTTAACAAGATTTTCCTAACATCCAGCCTAGACCTCCCCCACTGCTCCTTGTTCTGTCATCATCCACCACTGAGAACAGCCTAGCTCCATCCTCCCCGGAAATTCACTTCAGGTAGTTGAAGGCTGCTATCAAATCCCCCCTCACTCTTGTCTTCTGCAGATTAAACAAGCCCAGGTCCCACAGCCTCTCCTCATAAGTCATGTGCTCCAGCCCCCTAATCATTTTTGTTGCCCTCTGCTGGATTCTCTCCAATTTGTCCACATCCTTTTTGTAGTGGGGGGGCCCCAAACTGGACATAGTCCTCCAAATGTCACCTCACCAGTGCTGAATCGAGGGGATAATCACTTCCCTCCATCTTCTGGCAATACTCCTACTAGTGTAGCCCAATATATCATTAGCCTTCTTGGCAAAGAGGGCACACTGTTGACTGTTTGCCTTCATTATGATTTAGGGTTACTGTTCCTTCTGCCAAACCTGTTCTTCATGTTCATCATCTCTGCCATCCTAAGGATATGTTCCATGGAGGAAAGATGCAAAACTTTTCCACATGCACATCCCACCTCATCATGGTTGGTTTGAGCTGTGGGACTAGATTTGTGAGCTATATATGAATTGTCCCTAGCTGTTCTCTCACTCCGGGTAGTGTCCATCCAGTACCACGTTAAAAATCATCATCCACAGCCTGAAAAATAATGATGTGAAAAGAGTTGTGTGAAAGCACTCAGAAAATGCAGATAGGCTGAGATGAAGGTGAGCTGAGTGTCAGAGGGCGAGATTTTCAAAAGTGCCTAATGCCCAGCTTTGTAAAGGCACTGATGCACTTAGTAGGATTTTCAATAATATCTAGGTGCCTAAAACTTTTGAAAATCCCACTACACAGCTATATTCCTTTAAAAATCTGCCTCTCGGTTCCTAGCTGCATCATTAGACACATAAATACCTTTGAAAAACTGTCCCTTAGGGTGACATTTTTAGAAGTGCCTAGGTCACTTAGGCCAGTGGCACTTAGACATGGAAGTGACTTGGGACCAGATTTTTAAAGATATTTCAGAGCCTAAATATACAGATAGGTGTGTAGTGTGATTTTCAAAATCCCCTTGGAGCCAGACTAGGAATCTAAATACCTTTAATAATGTGGCCCTTGATTACCTCTACATCTTTAGAGGTACCTTTGAAAATCTGGCTGCTATTACTTTTGAAAATTATATCATTGTGCCTCCGTTTTCTTATCTGTAAAATGGGGATAATCTGTTTCTCAGCCAGTATCAAGTTACATTGTGAGGTGCTCAGGTAATATGTCTGTCAGTGCTCCCCCTGGTGTGGGAGTGGAGAAGACAAATCAGAGGAGGAGCTGGAGCAGTGGGTATATTGGTGGTGGCTTGAAAAAGGTTAATGGGTCAAGGAGTAAGGGGGAAAGCGTGGTTGGGATGTGGATGGGAAGCCCAGAAGGGGAAACTGGGATAGGCTGGGTAAGGGGCCTGGAACTGGGCTGAGGAGCCTGAGGGGATGGAAACAGACTGGGACAAGGACAGGCTGAAGGAATGTGGTGGAAGTGTCTGTGACCACCAGATGGCATTACACTTCGGAACCTGGAAAAAAACCCAAGATTCCTGAGTCTCACACACACACACACACACACACACACACACACACAACATGTAAACTAATTAATTGTTTATTCCGATTATTGATGGAGAAAAGGTTTCAGATGGTGCTTCAAGAAATGTTACGGGAAGGATTTCATCTTCATCAGAGAGACAGAGACATGAATAAATTCAATAAAATTTCATAATAAATCCTTTGAGTCACACATACACACAAAAAATCGGTGCTATAGTAGGTAGGGCTATGATGGCAATTGAGAAATCACTCCTTCTTATATAGATACATGTCCACACTGGTTTGTCTGTTCTTCATACGGTGTCCAAGATTCTAATGAGGGTAAACACGTAGCCATGTTAATAAATAGACGTATGCACCATGGAAGTGAAAGTGCTGGAAATAAGCCAATGAAAAACAGGTTTTTTACTACATATTTAATTTCTTTCTTTCTTTCTTTTGTGGCAGACAGCCAACTCCCCACTAGCAGGACTCACGCTCCGGTTGCTTGTAGTGGGCCAGGGCGTCTTCAGTCACCCCGTCTTCCTGTGGAGGGGGTAGGGACCCGGGCCCACCCACTCCTCCGGGTCCCAGCCCAGGGGACCTGTGAGAAGCAGCTATGTGCTGCTGACACTGTGTTCCCAACGGCAATTCTCTTCCCCTGGGCCAATTTTCCCCCTCCTTCTGGTTTCTTGAGCCTAGTACCTTTCTCCAGCCTGTTCCTCCACAGAATCTCTGCACTCTGGTCTGTTCCTCCTTGCAACTCAGCACTCCTTCACACAGCACGGCACTCCTACTCCTCCCAGCTCTTGCCCTGTCTGTTTGGGGCAGAGGGTTTTTATGGAGCACCTGGCTGGTCCCTAATTGGCCCCAGCTGCTCCTAATTGCCCCCTAACGACTCTCAGCTAATCTGCAGGGAACAGAGCATTCTGAGGCTTACATATCTGCTGTCAATCACTTTCCTACAGCTTTCTGCCCTCGCTATATCATATATCCCCCCCCGCTCAACACCATGGGGTTTGGCTACATGGGATGTGAGTGACAGTGCGTCTGCGTTGCCGTGTTGGCTTCCGGCCCTATACTGCACATGGAAGTGAAAAGGCTGTAGGGAGAGGAACCACCGCGTCACTCTGGCATTTTTTTCTTTGTTACTGTGCATCCATCTGAGGGGACGTGGTCTGTCACCAGGGTAAACCTCCTCCCGAGTAAATAATATTGGAGCGTTTCCATAGCCCATTTAACCACCAAGCACTCCTTCTCGATGACTGCGTTCTTCTGTTCCCTGGGGAGGAGTTTCCTGCTGAGATACATAAGGGGGCGCTCCTCTTCACCTACGATCCGCGAAAGGACAGCCCCCAGTCCTGTCTCTGAGGCATCCATTTGGAGAATAAACTCCCCGTCAAAATCTGGGGCTATGAGCACCGGTTGATTACAGAGAACTGTCCTCAAATCCCTGAATGTGTTTTACGCCGCCTCAGTCCACTTCACCATATCCGGGCCCCAAGCCTTTATCAGGTCCGTCAGATGTCCAGCTCTAGTGGCAAAGTGGGGGATAAATATCCGATAGTGCCCCATTATCCATAAGAATGCCCTAACCTGTTTCTTGCGGACCAGTTGGTCCAGGCCTGGATAGCCTCTATCTTGTTGCACTGGGGCTTTACCAGGCCTCTTCCCACCACATATCCCAGGTACTTGGCCTTGGCCAGCCCTATCATGCACTTGGCTGGGTTTGCCGTGAGGCCAGCTTTTCGGAGGGTGTTGAGCACCGCCTCTACTTTCCCCAGGTGCGTCTTCCAGTCGGCACTATGGATGATCACATCATCCAGATAGGCGGCAGCATATTTGGAGGGGGGTCTCAGTAGTCTGTCCATCAGCCACTGGAATGTTGCGGGGGCCCCATGGAGACCGAAGGGGAGGACGGTATACGGAAACGGGCCATCGGGTGTGGAGAAGGCAGTCTTCTCTTCCGCATCCTTGGCGAGGGGGATTTGCCAATAGCCCTTGGTCAGGTCCAGGGTGGTCAGGTATCGAGCCTTGCCCAACTGGTCCACTAGCTCATCTATGCGTGGGATCAGGTAGGCATCGAATCTAGAAATCTCATTTAATTTCCTGAAATCTTTACAGAACCTCAGGGTGCCATTGGGTTTGGGAACTAGAACGATCGGGCTGGACCACTGGCTGTGGGATGCCTCGATAACCCCAAGTTCCAGCATACTCCTCACTTCTGTCTGAATTTCTTCTCTCTTGGCCTCAGGTATCCGGTACGGCTTTATCGTTACCCACACCCCAGAGTTGGTGACGATGTGATGTTCGACTGCCGTCGTCCGTCCGGGCTGTTTAGAGAATACGTCCTGGTTCCTTTGGATAATGTCAATGACCTCCATCCGTTGCGCTGGGGTTAGCTCGGGGGATATCCCCACCTCCCCCTGGGGGACGTCTGTCTGGGGGGGGTGTCTCTTAGGCGACCAGGTACACCTCTCGGTCTCACCAGGGTTTCAACAGGTTGACGTGATACAGTTGCACCAGCTTTCGGCAGTCCGGCTGCCTCACCCTGTAGTTTACCTCTCCGACAGCTTCCACCACCTCGTACGGGCCTTGCCAACTGGCCAAGAGCTTGCTTTCTGCTGTGGGCACCAGCACCATCACCCGCTCTCCTGGCTGAAACTTCCGTGCCTTTGCCCGTTGGTTGTAGTAGGTCCGCTGGGCCTCCTGGGCTTTCTCCAGGTGTTCTCGCACTATGGGGGTCACCCGGGCTATCCGCTCCCGCATCTGGTTCACGTGCTCAATGACATTCTTCCCTGAGTTGAGCTGTTCCTCCCAGTCCTCTTTGGCAATATCTAAGATTCCCTGCGGATGGCGACTATACAATAACTCGAAGGGAGAAAACCCAGTGGATGCCTGGGGAACTTCCCGTATCGCGAACATCAGTTAGGGCAGTATGGCATCCCAATCTTTCCCGTCCTGGGCCACCACTTTCCGTATCATACTCTTAAGGGTACGATAAAACCTCTCAACCAGGCCGTCCGTTTGCGAATGATACACTGACGTCCGCAGGGCCTGGATGTGGAGCAGGGTACATAAATCTTTCATTAATTTGGACATGAAAGGGGTCCCTTGGTCTGTTAGGATTTCCTTAGGGATGCCCACCCTTGCAAAGACCTGGAGCAGTTTTTTGGCGATGGCCTTGGATGTAGGGTTTCTTAGTGGAATGGCTTCGGGGTATCGGGTGGCATAATCTAAAATGACAAGCACACTTCGGTAGCCCCGTGCTGATCGTTCTAGTGGCCCTACCAGGTCCATTGCTATCCTTTCAAATGGAACTTCAATGATGGGTAGGGACACTATTGGGGCCCTCAAGTGGGGTCGGGGGCTGTGCAGCTGGCACTCTGGGCAGGAGGCACAGTAGCGTTGGACCTCCGCCCGTATTCCTGGCCAGTAAAATCTCTGCAAGATTTGGTCCAGGGTCTTATCCACTCCTAGGTGTCCCCCAAATAAATGGCTATGGGCCAACTCTAGAACGGCTTTCACGTGCTTCCGGGACACCAAGAGTTGCTCTACTTCCTCCCTGCGTATCGGGGCCACATGGTATAGTAGGTCACGCTTCAGGACGTAGTAGGGTCCTGGGCCCTTGGCCTTCCCCTCCACAGGAACGTCATCAATCTCTGCTACCTCCTCCCTCACATTCAGGTATAATGGGTCCTGGGCCTAGTCCTGTCCAAAATTCCCTCGTAGGGGTCCTAACTGACCTACCTCTAGGGGCCCAACCTTACTTTCATCCCTGGGGTTGCCTCTACTAGTGCTGGGGACCGCCTTTGGGTCCTCACTACCCTGAGTGGCCTCCTGGCTACCAGAACAGGTTCACCTACCAACCAGGACAGCTTTCTGGTTCCCCGCCAGTATTCGGGTTCCTAATCTTTTGTCTGCCCTCTGTTCCCTCTTGGACTTCCAGTGTCTTCTGGGGGTGAAAATAGCTCCTGGGCAAATTCAGCAAACACAGGAGCAGCACTGGTTGCCTGTGTCTCAGTCTTAGTCTCAGCCCGGGGTTCGCCTTCGGCCTCAGCCCCTACAGGGGGAAGTCAATTCTCAAACCCGGGAAAATCCCTACCAGCCAAGACCGGGTAGAGACGTTTAGGGACAACCCCTGCTGTCACCCGGGTGGTATTCCCCTGGATCTCGATCTGTACCGGGATTGAGGGGTAGAAATTTACCGTCTCATGCACGCAGGTTACCCCTGTGTGTTTGGCCGGGGTCAGCTGGTCTCACCCCACCAATTTTCCAGAGACCAACGTGACATCATTCCCAGAATCTACCAGGGCTGTGGTCATGATGCCATTCATCTTCACTGGCCTCACATATCCATGGGGGGCCATAACAACCCCTACCGAGCCAATGAGACCACAGCTTTCCCTGTGACCTCCCAGGTTGCACTGCATGGGTTCCTCTCGGTTGGGGCACTGAGCGGCTAGGTGACCCATCTCCCCGCATTCATAGCATTGGTACTTTAGGCTAGCAGCCCCCCTCTGCCTTGGGCTGTTTAGTCGGGTCCCCCAACCCTTACCCCTTGAGCTCCCAGGTTCCTTCCTGTCCTTGGGCTGTTCCCCAGAGTCCTGGTGCCCAGTCCCTGTTCCCCTGGATCTCCCAATAGTCCGGGGACCAGGGTTGAGAGCCGGCCTCCGTGGCCACCATGTCTTAGAGAATGAGGGAGGCAACCTAGTGACAGAGGATGTGGAGAAAGCTGAGGTATTCAATGCCTTTTTTGCCTCTGTCTTCACAGACAAGATCAGCTCCCAGACTACTGTACTGGGTGGCACAGAAAGGGAAGGAAGTGAACATCCCACAGTGCTGAAGGAACAGGTCCAAGACTATTTAGAAGGATTGGACATACACAAGTCCATGGGGCCGGATGCAATGCACCCGAGGGTGCTGAGAGAATTGGCTGAGGTGATTTCAGAGCCATTGGCTATTATCTTTGAAAGCTCGTGGCAACAGGAAGAGAAGAAGGTGATCAGGAACAGTCAACACGGATTCACCAAAGGAAAGTCATGCCTGACCAACCTGATTGCTTTCCATGATGAGGTGACCGGCTCTGTGGATGTAGGGAAGGCGGTGGATGTGATATACCTTAACTTTAGCAAAGCTTTTGATACTGTCTCTCACAGTATTCTTATCAGCAAGTTAAAGAAGTATGGGTTGGATGTATGGACTATAAAATGGATAGAGAACTGGCTAGAGCATAGGGCTCAATGAGTAGTGATCAATGGCTCCATGTCTAGCTGGCAACCGGTCACAAGTGGAGTTCCCCAGGGGTCGGTCCTGGGGCTGGTTTTGTTCAACATCTTCATTAATGATCTGGAGGATGGGGTAGATTGTACCCTCATCAAGTTTGCGGATGACACTAAGCTGGGGGGAGTGGTAGATACCCTGGAAGGTAGGGATAGGATACAGAAGGACCTAAACAAACTGGAGGATTGGGCCAAAAGAAATCTAATGAGGTTCAACAAAGAAAAGGGCAGAGTCCTCCACTTAGGAAGGAAGAATCCCATGCACAGCTATAGACTGGGGACTGACGAGCCAGGCAGCAGCTCTGCAGAAAATGACCTGGGGGTAACAGTGGATAAAAAGCTGGATATGAGTCAGCAGTGTGCCCTGCCTGCCAAGAAGGGTAATGGCATATTGGGCTGCATTACGAGGGACATTGCCAGCAGGACGCGGGAAGTGATTATTCCCCTCTATTCGGCATTGGTGAGGCCGCATTTAGAATATTGTGTCCAGTTTTGGGCCCCCCACTACAAAAAAGATGTGGACAAGTTGGAGAGAGTTCAGTGGAGGGCAACAAAAATGATGAGGGGGCTGGAGCACAGGATTTATGAGGAGAGGCTAAGGGAACTGGGCTTGTTTACTCTGCAGAAGAGAAAAATGAGGGGGATTTGATAGCAGCCTTTAACTACCTGAAAGGGGGTTCCAGGGAGAATGGGGCTAGGCTGTTCTCGGTGGTGGCAGATGACAGATCAAGGAGCAACGGTTTCAAGTTGCAGTTGGGGAGGTCTAGGTTGGACATTAGGAAAAAGTTTTTCACTAGGAGGGTGGTGAAGCACTGGAATGGGTTACCTAGGGAGGTGGTGGAATCTCCATCCTTAGAGGTTTTTAAGCTGAGGCTTGATGAAGCCCTGGGTGGGATGATATAGCTGAGGTTTGTCCTGCTTTGAGCAGGGGGTTGGACTAGATGACCTCTGAGGTCCCTTCAAACTCTGATATTCTATGATTCTTGAACCTATTTCATGCCGAACCAAAGAGCGGTCAAGTAACTGACCTCACAATTTGTGAGAAGGCCCTGACAGAGGAGGAGGGAGTGGGACAGGACAGCAGGTGTCTGCGGGTCGGGATTGAAGCGCAGCGGCAGAGCTGTGTTTGTTCTGAGTGTTAGCCCAGGCATGGGATAGAAGCTGGGGTTACAAGCCAGGATTAATGGGCGTTGACAGAGCTTTAGGGGGCATGGAGGAGCCCAGGACTGCGATAGCAGGAGGCTGCGGGTTGGCAGAGCTGTGGGGCGGGCTGTGACAAGCAGGGGAGTATAGAGTCAGGACTGAGGGCACGTGTGCACACTTGTGAACCCAGACATTAATAGCATTCGGTGGGGTGGGCTGTGGGTTAGGGCTGAGGGCAGAGCTGGGGGTCGTGGGCAGAACAGCAAAGCCTGTCACCATCCAGGTCCACTGGCTGATCTGTCACTGAGGCCTAGAATCCTGGAATTGCCTTTCACTCGCTGTGCCTGGGCCATGCTGCCTTGGCCAACCGCGTGGGACTCTCCGGTTTGTTTACGTCAGTTTCACAGCATTCCTTCCTCCCCTTGCATTCCCTCACTTGGGGGGACTCTGGTGCAATTTATGAATGAAGGATCACCTTCCACAGTGGCTGGCAGAACTGGCTTGACCCCTTTCCCTTTACACTTCTTTGTCTAACTTTAATCCATGCTCGTGACTTTCTTTCCTAATCAGTCCCGATGGGACTGCCGCCAGGACCTGCTTTTCTCAATAACGTTTCCATCTAACAGCCCTCTCTGGGACCCATTAAAACAAGGAGTAACTTTGTTTCTGCCGCTGGTGCTTAGTTGCTTGAGAGGTTTGTCGGATCTCCAGGCAGTGCCTGGATCTCAGCTGAGTGTAACATTTCTCAAAGTGCAGTTTAGAGCAAGTGAAGTTATAACAACCTGTGTCTGCTGTAAATCTCTATAGAGTCACGGGTGCTGCCTGGCTAATTGGAGAAATTACTTCTTAGTAGATAGGTTGCTAACAGGGATTATTTAAATGAGCTCATAATGAAACAAGGATTTTTGTATGTAATGATCAAGCCAGAGTCAATGAAATTAACATGTTTCAAATGAAATTTATCAGTGTTCCTTCTTGTTAGGCGGCTGTCACTCCAGATGTGTGATCAGACCTTTAGAAACAGCTGCATCCTTAAAGTCAAGTGCCTTACACCCTGTGGACAATGTTCATTGCCACCTCTTTGATCAGCCCCCAGGGGACCAAGATACTTCAAACCTCTTGTCAGCTCCAATTCCCACCTGCTTTGTCTGTGAAATTAGCTGCAAATAGAGTGAGAAGGAATATATGTCAGTTAACTAAAAGCATGATATATTTTTTAAATTAAATTTAATCTCTATGACTGTGAAATGGGAAATTTAATCTCCATGACTGAAATGTCAGCAGCCCCTGCCTACATGAGAACATAAGAACGGCCATATTGAGTCAGACCAAAGGTCATCTCGCCCAGGTATACTGTCTCCTGACAGTGGCCAGTGCCAGATGGATCAGAGAGATTGAACAGAACAGAGCAGTTATTGAGTGACCCATCCCTTGTTGTTCAGTCCAAGCTTCTGGCAGTCAGAAATTTAGGGACACCCAGAGCCTGTGGTTGCATCCCTGACCATCTATAGTTTATAGCCATTGATGGCCCAATCCTCCATGAACATATCTAATTATTTTTTACCCTGTTATAGTCTTGGCCTTCACAATATCCTCTGGAAAGGAGTTCCACAGGTTGACTGTGCTTTGTATGATGAAGTACTTCCCTATGTTAGTTTTATATCTGCTGCCTATTCATTTAATTGGGCAACCTGTGGTTGCTGTGTTATGCAAAGGGGTAAATAACACTTCCTGATTCACTTTCTCCTCACCATTCATATCCCCCCTTGGTCATTTATTTTCCAGGCTGAACACTTAGTCCCCATCTTTTTAATCTCTCCTCATATGGAAGTTATTCCATAACTCTAGTCATTTTTGTTGCCCTTCTGTGTACCTTTTCCAATTCTAATGTATCTTTTTTTAAGATGGGGCAACCAAAACTGCATGCAGTATTCAAGGTGTGGGCATATCATGGATTTACACAGTGGTATTATAATATTTACTTATTATTTGTCCTTTTCCTAGTGGTTTTGTTAGCTTTTTTGACTGCTCTTGCACATTCAGGGGATGTTTTCAGAGATCCATGATGACCCCAAAGTCTCTTTTTTGAGTGGTAAACATTAATTTAGATCCCATCATTTTGTATGTATAGTTGGGATTATGTTTTCCAATGTGCACTACTTTGCATTTATCAATACTGAATTTTATCTGCCATTTTGTTACCAAGTCACCCAGTTTTGTGAGCTCCCTTTGTAACTCTTTGCAATCAGCTTTGGATTTGATTATCTTGAGTAGTTTTGTATCATCTGCAAACTTTGCCACCTCACTTTCTACCCGCTTTACCAGATCATTTATGAATATGTTGAACAGCACTGATCCCAGTACAGATCCCGGAGGGACCTTGCTATTTACCTCCTTCCATTGTGAAAACTGACCATTTATTCCTATCCCTTCTTTTCTGTCTTTTAAGGAGTTACTGATCCAGGAGAGGACCTTCCCTCTTATCCCACGACTCCCTACTTTGCTTAAGAGCCTTTGGTGAGGGATCTTGTCAAAGGCTTTCTGAAAATCCAAGTACCCTCTGTCCACTAGATCAATCTTGTCCACATGCTTGTTGGCCCCCTCAAAGAATTTTAATAGATTGGTGAGGCATGCTTTCCCTTTACAAAAGCCATGTTGACTCTTCCCCCAACAAATCGTGTTCATCTATGTGTCTGATAATTCTGTTCTTTCCTGTAGTTTCAACCATTTTTCCTGGTACTGAAGTTAGGCTTCCCGGCCTGTAATTGCCGGGATCACCTTTGGAGCCATTTTTTAAAAATTGGTGTCATATTAACTATCCCCCACTGAATCAAAGCTCTGTGTAGGTCAAAAGATTATCTCATACACCAATAGAAGTTGTTCCAATAAATATATTACCTCACCCTCCTTCTCTTTATCATATCTTGGGACCAATACAGCTACAACAACACAGCAAACGTGCCAACTTAAGTGATTAGATATATAGATAGATAGATAGATAGATAGATAGATGTGACAATTGAATAGGTGGGCAGAGAGATGATTAGACAAATCAATGGTGTATGGATGACAAGGCAGTTTGACAGGGATGTAGATGTTTGCAATGTTGTTGCAGCCATGTTGGTCCCAGGATATTAGAGGGATAAAGTGGGTGAGGTAGTATATTTTATTAGACCCACATCTGTTGGTGAGGGAGACAAGCTTTCGCACCGAGAATCTGATGTGCCTAAGTGCCGTGTTTTGATAAGGTTACCAGGGATAAACAGCCCCTCAATTACGGGAGCGGTTTGAAGGGTGCTTTAAGGCACTAAGGCGGTTTGTATATATTCCCTTTTAAGACAGAGTGTGAGACTTGGAAAACGCTAACTTAAAAAAAAGTTGGCAAACTTCCTGGAAAAATTTGGCAAACTCGGCTAAATTCTTAACCACCTAATAGTCTTAATTTAACAACTTACTAATACAACTACTTGAATTAAACCTTTCTTTTACTGATTCACTTTTTATATGGTTACAAACTACAAAAATTGATTACAATGATTAGATTTTAGACACAAAACTTACTAATACAACAACTAGTAACTTAAGTAATTTGTTTTACCACAAATCTTGTTCCTTATTCTATTACAAACTCTCAAGACACATATCAAACTAAAAAAACAACTAACAATTATAAATTGTTATAAATTATAAAGCACGCACAAAAAGCAGTTATTCCAACAGTTACAGTCACAATCACTCCTGGAACACAAGTAGAATTGGTATACCTAAACAAACGTTGACATTGAGTACTCGCCACATGTAGAAATGAACTCAGTAGCAGCAAAGTTAACAGATGTTTCATGATCTGGTCTTTCTATTTAGAATTCTAATTTTCATCCAAGTGCGACCTCTATCGTATTTGCACCTAGGGTATTTTCATCCACAGGACAAGTCCCAACGGGTTATCAGCTCACTAACCTGACTATTCTAAGGTAATGTAGGTGATGAGAGCTGGAAAGAGGCAGGACGGCTGATCAGACCCTCTTGCAGGCACGATTCTGGTGTACCCCTTGGGGAGGCTCGGTGGTCCTCACGACAAAGCTCTCTGATTTTTGCTTTGTCTGACAACCCTTTTATCTCCACTCCAGCCTATACATCCGCCAAACCAATCATGGGTATTCCTACATCACTTTGTCGGTCCCTCCTTGGGAAGTCCCCAGGCCAGAAGTTTATCCTTGACCAGGTATGACTCACCAAATAAAAGTTGCAGCAACTGCAAACTTCCAAGTTTGGGCCTAGGAACTGCTGAGCTCGCAAGTTACCCCTATTTCAAGTTCAACTGGTTACTTTTGGTCAGGGTTTTTGCTGCCTCTGAGCTCTTCTCCCATGGGGTTTACAACTTGTACCTTGTTGTCCATTCTCGAGATCAACAACTTCTCCTTATCTCCTACAAAAATAACTAGGAACAATTATAAGAACAGATGGTTACAAAATCTTGAAACACAATTAACAATCTTCAATGAATTTTTTTTTCTCTGTCTCTTTCTCAACATGGACTCGGGGCACACACACAATACAATGATTTTAACCCGTTACAACAGTTACCCAAGTAAGGGTGGCACAGTCGGGCCTACGCAGCCTATCAGTGACGGTGACTGAACTTGGAGCAGAGCACGGGTCATGAAGCCAGCAGCACTTAGCGTCTCTCAGGGATGGGTGCACAAAGCTTGCAATGATTTGAGGCACCAACTACTCTATGGATTTAGCAAAAGGTGGAGCTCTGTGCTTGTGCCATTTAATAGAATGTAAACTGTGTGATTCATGCAAGACTTTTGTAGCCACGTGGGCAATTTCCCATGGACCCTGAGTGCTCAGAACTTGGAAAAGAGAGTGCTCTCCGTCTGTTTGTTATACTTATGAAACAAACAGCAGGATCTTATTCAGGGGGACAAGGCAATATGCCACGTTTATTGTGAATACAGAAATTCTCTACAACAAAAGCAGTTTCATCTATTTCTAAAATACATTTCTTCTGATACATTCACACACACACAAATAAAGTTCTACAGGGATGGACTATAGTTACCAGCATCAGTTGCTCATCTTAGTCCACCGAACAGGTGGCTAAGACATGGGGGAAGGAGCAGGGGTCTGCCGGTGCACGCTGATGCTCCTGGAGGATGATTGTAGAACCAAACCCAAAGTCCTCATCTTTCTGTCCCCTTTTTATAGGGGTGAGCTCTTATGCCACTCTATGGGTTTTGCTTTGTCATGGTGCATCTGTATCCTGGTTTGATTATCAATTACCCATATTTTCCAAGCATGACCATTGTTCTTATCTATCACTGTCCATCTTGTTTTTGTCCTTCGAGATGGACCCCAGGGTTATCAGGGTGGGCAGTCTTCAGCCAGCTGGGTCATAAAAGTTGTTATCTTCACTCCCTTCTTCTTCCCTTAAACATTCGAAGCTGGCACCTTTCTCCGTCACTCCATAGTTTCACATACACACATCACTCACTCATCCATTCACATGGTGATTTTTTAACATTCATCTAAAACTTATGACTGAAAGATTCAGATGTCCTTCAGAAACAAGAACATTTTTTCTTATCTAAAACATTTTCTACTATAACAAGGGTAATTTCATTTCACAATGGCTTTCTTTATGTCAGGACATATGCTGATATTCATTTTACAACCAACTTTAGAACACATGTACTCAGAAACAATTTCACAACCAGGATCTTTGGTAATTTTACACACAGAATAATCAATGACCAGACGGTGGTTTCAAAAAGAAAGTTATCAATAGCTAACAGATTCCTATTTCACAAACTGGAAGGCCAGGCTAGAATGCAAGGACACGGAAAAACAGCTGTGGTGGTTTGTCCTATACTGAAAAGGATCCGGCATTTCAATCCCCTTAATAACAGAATCAAATATAACAAAATCAAGCTTTGGGCCTACATTTTAAAGTCCGCAAATCCAGCCTGGCTGCCTTTCTGGAAGATGCTTTTGTCAAAAACAAGTTAGTGGGTTCAGGACAGGAGTAACCAGGTGAAATTATCCCTCCTGTGCTACGCAAGAGGTCAAGTTAGATGATCTAATGGGTCTTACTGGCTATCAAAAGTATTAATCTACGAGCAAAGCAGGCACAATTAAACATTAAATTAAAAGCTTAAACCTTCATAGTAGATGACAGAACTAGGAGCAATGGTCTGAAGTTGCAGTGCGGGAGGTCTAGGTTGGATATTAGGAAAAGGTTTTTCATTCAGAGGGTGGTGAAGCACTGGAATGGGTTACCTCAGGAGGTGGTGGATTCTCCATCTTTAGAGGTTTTTAAGCTGAGGCTTGACAAAGCCCTGGCTGGGATGATTTAGCTGAGTTTAGTTCTGCTTCGAGCAGGGTGTTGGATTAGATGACCTCCTGAGGTCCCTTCCTACTCTAATCTCCTATGATTCTATGATTCTAAGAGTTTCATAGATATCTGTGCTTCTGTTGAAATGATTACATTAATTCAGCTGGGATTTTAATGGGTTCTTATCTGGTTATTAATCTGCATGGATAGGCATCCTTTTTATTATGTTACAGCTCAGTACCTAAATACACCAGTGCTGTGTCATTCTTCTTATGGTAGAAATTCTTTTTGGAAGAGGAAGGTTTTGCAGTGTTTTCTAACTGACTTGGGAAAACGAGACAAAACTGTGATCCAATTTTTGTCATTGGATTTTTCAAATGAAGCTTTTTAAATTAAAAAATGCTGATTTGACAATACTGTAGCTTCTCCTAGAAGCACATCTGTGATTAAATTTCCATTGAGAAGGTGTCTCGGGTTCAGGATGGGATTTCAATCCAACACCAGGGAGAAATAGCCAAGAATAGTCAATAAAGCAGTGATCAGAGCACTTACCAGGGCTGTTCTAAATGAGACAGAGCTGGAACCTGGGTCTCCCAGAGGCCACCTGAGTGTCCTACCCATCACTGCGTTTGGCCCAATGAATAGGACATTATTTATACAAAGTTGGAGCTGGATAATCTATTGTAACCAATAAGGCAAGAGAAACAGATCCTGTTAAAATATGTCCAGTCAAAACAGCTCAAAGCTCACAGACATTTCTTATCAGGATGTTCTTGTAAATGAGCTATGGGGTCAGATATATTTGCAGCAATTCTTTAATAAATAACACCAAATAATGAATCCTGGACATCAACAATAATGGATAACAGGAGAGGCACAATCATTGGCTTTTCTTATTCATAATCTATCTTTCTGTCTGTGTGTCTGTCTGTCTGTCTTACATTCTCTGCTAATATTTAATGTATACATAGGGTACAGAAATAAGCACAAACATATTTTTAAAATAACAATTCTAATAATAACAACAGCAGCAATAACAGCCGGCGTCTGTGATATAGACACATTTGGAACCCTGTGTGGAGGAAAGACCATTGGCTAATTCCAAATCAACCCTTTGCAGTGAATGACTAAATCCCAGTTGCCCTGGTTACAGGGTTAGCTACATTTCTGTCCCCTTCTTGGGTCTCTCTGAGGTCACCCCCTCAGGTCTCAGCCATGAGCCTGCCCCTCTTTTCAGGCAGAATCACTCAATTTTCCCCCTCTCGAGCAGGCTCTCAGCCGACAATACCCCGTGCACCGATGTGATTTCTCAACAAGGTTTGATACCGGCAGTTCTTCTCTCAGGGGGTGTGAGCAGTAGTAAGTTGAGTGACTGGTCGGCTTTCTCCATACAAAGTGTGATTTATTTACCACAATAGGAACAAAGTTTAACATAAGAGAAAATATTAGATAGCAACTCCAGATCCATCACAGCAATTGTTCGGTAGGATAAAACGTTTGCCTTATTATCACGACTCAGTTTGTCGTTAGGCATTGCAATAACTTTCTCTTCCAAAATGCCTTTCAACCATGGAAAGAATGATACAGCATAAAAATAATTGTTTGACCAGAAACTCAGCTACCCTGACACCCGCACAAACTTTTTTCCAAGTCTTCATGAATGGGGAAAGCAAAACTTTAAGACTCTCAGAAAACCCCATCAAAGAGATGAGGAGATTGCATCTCGAATAGATGATAAATAATTGATACCCTCATTTAAACAACCATATGCCACACTCCCAAACTCCTACCCCCCAAAAAAACAACGTGGAGCACCGGAACAAATCAATCAAGCAACAAACAAAATAACCCACACAAAAAGAAACAATCAAGCAAATGCAAAGCAAACCACCCATACCTGAAACACAATTTTTATGTCAAAAAAGGAGAAGAGACAGAAACTTCATGCAGTTCACTGGGGACTTAGCTATGGCTATTGACATACCGTGCAACGTGGTCAGGTCGTGTGGTGATGGTAGCAGTATAAACCTCTAA
>NW_027131641.1:0-26410 GCF_026122565.2 Emydura macquarii macquarii | reverse complement strand
TTAATTCTGCCTCAGTGCATGGGACTGACCTAGACCTGTCGAGGTCCCTTCCAGTCCTACCTTTCTGATTGCTTTCTGAATGACCCCTGGACTCCAATGTTATCACAGGTGTGGCTGCTCTGATGGATGTTACAAACCACTTTATGCTGGAGCTCCCCTGTTCTCAGATGTTCCTGAGTTGTAGGTCCAGAGTTTGTAGGGAGCAAGGTCTGGATCCTCAAAGCATATCTAGGCAGGTGGGTGGGCAGGCAGGGATGCATTCATACTGCCCTAACTGAGGGGCACAGAGTCTCAGCTATGTGACAAGTCTTAACCTGGTATGGTTGGAACTGTGTGGGATTCATCAGGGCCTAATTAAGGCATAAATGCTGTGGACCCTGGCTAGGGCTGTGGCTCCTGGAGTCATGTGACTACCTCAGACTCAGTGTTTGTATTTGTTAACGTTTCGAGTCCTTGAGAAGAGAAGATTGGAACAGTGATCTGTGTAAGTGACAAACGTTTGACGACATCTGCGGAGAGACTGGGACAATCACTGTGAGAATAGGGGAGCTGACACATGCATCTGTGGTGTTAACCCCAAGACCTGCTATCAGAGAGAAGGCCCCATCAAGACCACTTAGCCGGTGGAAGGAGGGGAAGACAGGGATCCTCCCTCACCCACATCCAAGTAAAGACACAAACCCTGCACATCCCTTTCTTTCCACCTTTCACTCCCTGCATCTAGTGCAGGTAGCACAAAGAAACTAGAGTGAGAATTGTGGACTTCTGTGAACCCTGCTACCAAGGGGAGAAGCTGAAGAGGACTGTGGCCCATTTGGAGTCTCACTTTCTTAAAATATGAGATGTGGAGATGGACATTTGTTGGTACGGTGACTGTGGAGAGCTAAACTAAATTGATTAGCTAACTGCTGAAGGGAATTTGGCACGAGGTAAACTCAGGTACAATCCCAACAGTCGACTGGGTAAGGAAGTGTTACAGAAACTAGTCTTTGGTAGTTTGTGAGTACTTAGATTTTTTTGGATGCACAATTTGGCTTTTTTTTTTTTTGGTGACCTAAAGGTTTTTGTAGCATCAAGTTGTGATTTCAGACATAGCTATTCAGGTTTTCATACCACATGCTCGTTATGGTCTGAGAACTATAGGATAGTGCACTAAGTGATGGAACTAGCATTTGTCATGGGTTGTCCAGTCATAGATTTTGTATTGCTACAAATCATTGAGCACCTTCAATGTAAAAGCAATAGCAAAGTCACTATTGGTCTTCATGGAGTCTATGGCAAATCTCCCTTTTCAGGGTAAAAACCCTGCTCTTGGGCCAGAAGGTGGTAGTAATGGTGCTGGTTCTCAAATCCTTTTCCACTGCCTTGAACTGAATCCCAAAAAGGTTCTGTCCCTTGTACAGACTAACTTAACCTTCAGGTGGAAAGCTCCACTGTGCAGGGCTGAGTGAGCTCTTAGGGGTCCTGGGCCCTTTCTCTTATGTACCTTGAAGAATAGAACTCAGATCTTGTCCTTGATATGATGGCTGGGTTGCTTATGTAGTAAGTAGAAGACAGGTGTGATGTACTCACAACAGCCTGTGTTGCTGAGGAGATGTGCTGCCTGATTTTGTACAAGTTTCAGTTCCTCAGGTCTGACAGCTTAATGCTCGTGGCTGGTAACACTCAGATCAGTTGACTTTTTGAAATTTGAAAATCAAGGTCCGCTGATTCCGAAAACACGTATGCACATCTTTAACGTGATTCATATGAGTAAAGTTAAGCACATGTGTCTGCATGAGTAAGGCATAAATGAGAATGTAAAGCTGATATTTGCATCTCAGTCTGGGTGAACTTTGAGTCTAGTAATAAAGAATTACACATAACCAGACAGCTTAGTCTTATGACTTTACCTGCATTTCTGACAGACACATTCACAGTATTGGCCATGTTTTTAAAAAGTGCTCAGGACCTAGCAACTCCCTCTGAATCTGGCCATTTGAGTTTTAGGTGTAACTCCCTTGGGGTTTAGAGAGCGTGGCCCTTTAAAACTTGTCCTGAGGCAGAGGCAGTGATGGAGAGAGAGAGGGCAACAAGCTGTATTATGTCTGTCTCTCCAGACAAGAGGACTAACAATGAGCTGGCTCTCAAATAGCGAAGCAGCCAAGAATCAGCCTGAGGCCTGGGAGGGACAGAGCAGCCAATTGTGGGCAGACATCCTAGAACAGAAGCTGGGAGGAACCACCTGAGAAGGACAAATTGCTGCAAACCGTTTCACTAAAATGGGATTTGAACTGAGAAGTTAATCTTTAAATGGACGCCCTCTGCCTGGTTCCACCCCTGCTGTGTCTGTCACCAGCAGTGATCCCTACCCTCCCACATACAAGAGATAAGACAACTGACGTATAATGAATAAACATGACAATATGTTAATAAACAAACAAGCTTGTTGGTTAATCTAATACAAAGGCATAAAGCCAGGACCCCAAATTAAAACCAAGGTGGGTAATTAACAATAAAACCTATCACTAAATATGGTAGATCACCAGCCTCCACGAGGCAAGGGACGGCCGAAAAACACCTCACTGAACCAGGATCAGGATGACAGGCCGGTGACATGGGATACCAGAAACAGTGGGACAGGAAAAGCAAAGACACAGGATACCAGGAACACAGCAGGTAAATTCTTCTTTTCTTCTAGTAAGCAGGGTGAGACAACAAGAACAGCACCAGCAGGTATGATTACCACGAGGGCAGTAGCACCCAAGTGTTGCCAGCTCAGTCCTTAAATACCCCAGTTGTTGCTGGGCAGATCGAGATCATGTGACCTTTTCCTGCTCTCAACTCTTCTTGTCTCTGCCCAGAAATGGTGCCAAATTGGGGGGGGAAGAAGGGGACACAAAATGGAGGACAAACAACTGTTATTCACATAACAAATATCACAGGATCTTTTTCAGGGGATAAGGCAACAAGCCATGTTTATTGTCAATACAGCAATTCGGTAAATAGTATCAATAAAAAGAAAAGTATCAACACTGTAACAACATCAATATTGTTCTTTACTTTAGTGAAATAGTATCAATAATGTAAACACTAGGAAAACAATATCAACATTGTATCAATACTACAATTACAGAGATTCTTGTTAATAAAATATACTTTGTTGATATGTTTCAACTGGTACTTTCATTCACACTCACACACACAGACAGGTAGACAGATGAACATACAAAGGGGTCTCACAGATATTATAGTTACCAGCCTTTTGGTGCTCGTGGCAGTCACTGGTGAAGTGACTGTAGCACGAGGGTGAGGAGCAAGGTTCTGCCGATGTGCACCGGTACGCCTGGGTGGTATGCTGATGTAGACCCAAACCTCCAGCCTTCATCTTTCTGTCCCATTTTATAAGGAAAAGACCCCATGTCATAATATGGGTCTGTCATGCTGCATCTGCATTTGGTGTGATCCTTAATCACCCACATTGTTGCAAGCCTGATCAGATTTTGTTCTTTGAAGTGGGCTGACTCCAAAGTTATCAGGGTGGACTCCTCTTCGGCTGGTTGACTGGTAAAAGTTATTATCTTCGCTCCTCTCTTCCTCCCTCAAACGTTTGAGGTGAGGCTGGTGTTTTCTTCATCTGTTTTCTCATCCCTTACTGAGACCAATTGCTTAATCGCTCTCCCTGTCTACACCCACCTCAATTGCTCAGCCATTCACACTTCAATCACTCAGGGCCAACTCCTAGCTGAAGAATTCACATATTATTTTTAAAGCAAACATTATTTCATTTTTGCCAGTGTCTTTTACAATTAGGGAGGTATATTACAGTTCACAGTGTGGCTTCTTATACCTAAAATAGGGGTTTTACAAATATATTGAAAGTGGGTAAAATTCACAGTGGAGTGGTTTTACAAACAATCTTAAACCAAATAGAATTATACAAAGTACAGACAGACTTGAATGAGTATGCAGGAAATGGATATTTTAGAAAGACTGAAGTGAACATTTCAAAGGGTAGAACAATAAGAGTCAGTTGAGGTTTCAATTTTTGATTAAAGTTACAATGTATCAGGCTGAAGGGCCTCTTGGGAGAAAAGGTGGGAGGAGGGATGTTTGTGTCTCTGTTCTTTCATGAAAACAGGATTGGGCAACACAACAAGGTGTATAAACAAAATGGCTAAAACTAAAAAACTGCCACTACAAAGTGGGAGCTAGAGTCTCCCTGTAAATGCCCAGAGCTGTGCGGGGTGGTGAGTACTACGGTTTGTGACCTTGCATTGGGAATAAGAAGGGAGGCTGTAGCTAGCTAAGAGGAGAGATTGTCTCTCTGTGTGGGTTTGCAAAGAGTGACAGAAAAAAAAAGGCACTGGAGGAGTTTGTTGGGGGAAAACTCACTGGCACTGAAGATGACCAGGAGCACCCAAGACTCACTGCTGGACGGCAGCTCTGCCCATGATTCCTAAACTCAGAGTCTAGACACAATGCTCAGTATTTACTCTCATATTGTGATACCACTAGGCCTGTGGGGCCTCATGTTGGATGAAACCCTGTTTTACAACCTCCTCTGCATTTTCCCACTCTCCCACCCCATTTTTCTCCATTCATTCCCTCTGTAAATAAATATTTCCTTTTCTCATACTATTTTGGTGTGTGTGCATGGGGTCATTCATTTGTTGTGGGGGTGGGTCTGGAAGAGGTGCCCTGGGGTAGAAGAGTTTCCCTGTTGCGCTCCTGCACATGGCTTTACTTGTGCCAGAGCAGCTTTCCTCTTTGCTGTGACTGTGCTAAAGTTACATAGGTATTTAAGTGGGTCAGATTTAGGTTCTCTGATGCTGCAAACACTTAGTCATATGCTTAACTTTATGGGCATGACTAAAGTCAGTGGGACCACTTCTGTGCTTAAAATAGTCTGCAAGATCAGGGCTCTGTTTAGGTACCAGAGTAGGAACTGTTGAATGCAGAGCTATTTTGAAAAATACATAGGCAGCCATACACAATTGAATAGAAATCCTAATGAGTGAAGTCCCAATTGAGGGAGAAGTTATCGCTCTTGCACATTGCACTTAAAAAAAAAAAATCCTTGCAAATGACTAATGTTGAATAGATCTTTGTGTCACATTGGCCAGGATTTTCCAGAAGTGGCTTCTAAGTCTGAATCGAGACATTTAAAAGCAGCCTGACTTCTCACATAGTGCTGAGCTTGACATTCAGAGGGTGGCTGGTCCTTTAAAGTTCTCTAATTGACCACCCAAATTCACTAGCCCCTTTGGCAAACCTCAGCTGTAACTTTTCATCTTATTCTGAAAAGCTGTGTGTGTGCATTTCTGAGCAAATGAACTGTCATTTTCAGGTTTTGTGAGGAGTATCAACTCGTTTTCCACAGAAGCTAAAGTAGGCTGTGAGGTTTAGAGCAAGGGAACCTTCCCAAATCTGTGAACTACCCTGGGAATCAGGACGACTAGGAAAGAGGGAGGGGCAGCTTCTCAGCTGATACAAATCCCTAGCTCTAGTATTCAATGGAGATCTGATCATTTAACTCACGGAGGAGCCTCTGCTGAGATTTCTGGAAGAGAAACTCCTGTGAACAGTGTCAGAGCGATCATGTGGTGGGAATTTTTGAGAACATGAGCCCAGCTCTTCAAAGGTCTTTAAGTGCTGAATTCACACTGAAATCTAGGGGTTGCAGGAACTGACGTTTGAGGCTCTGGTCCACAGGCTACGGCAACCAGACTCGTTTTATTTAAAGTTGAATAGAAACCAACAAAGCCTTAGAAACTGACAGCCCTGACGTTTGACTTAAGATAGAAACCTAGAAACTGAGCAGCTGAACAGCGATTGATTTACATCCCACCTGGGTCTCTCGCATTAGACATGGGAACTGGCAGTTTTAGGTTTTTGAGATGTTGAACATTTTGCGCTGCACCCGAAGGCGGCGGGCGCAGAAGCAGCGGCTGGAAAAGCAGCAAAGCAGCGGCCGGGGGCCGCGAACAAACCCGAATCCCGGGACTCGCGCGGGAACCGTCCGGCTCGTGGGCAAAACCTGCCTGAGTCCGCCTGGGCTCCGCAGCTCGGAACTAGGCAGCGCCACGTGCGACGGGGATGGGACTCGGGTGAGTGACAGGCGGGGTTCTGTGGCCCCCCCGCAGCTCGGAACTTCCCGCGGCTCGGCTGGTCTTGTTCTTTTCCTGGAGGGCGGGGTGTGTCCGGCAGACTCCGTCCAATGGGATGGGAGCCGGGGACGCTGCCCCCCACCCCCGCTGGAAGGAGCCCGACCCCGAACCCCGCTACGGCTCTAGCCCTTGGGTTTCTCTCTTACGGCTTCTCGTCTCCTTCGCGGCAGAGGCCCCCTCCCTGCTCCCCGCTCCCCCACCGCACAGCAGAGCTGCCTTTGCTGCCCCTGGGGGGCCTCCCTCTCCATTGCCCCCATCACTGGCAGGGGGCGGGGCAGACTGTCCCTTTCATTGCCCCCCAGTTACTGCCCGCAGAGCAGCTGGGGCTGAGAGTTTAATCGGGCTGCGGGGCAGAGGCTTGTCCAGGGTTGATGTCAATCCACTTTTCCACTTGTACTTCAGTTGTGTGCTGAAGAAAAGGGGTTTCTCACTGGTAACCGTTAACCCAGGTCGCTCTGTGACTGACCAGAGCCTTCACACTGGATCTGGTGCATCTCTTCCTACCTAGACTGGTAATGTCACACTGTGACTAGAGACATCTATTGACGCAATAACAGCTTAATATTTACTGATTCGTATTCATTGCACATGTTAGAATTTAGTGTGTTAGGAAATGAGGAGATCTTGCTCATTTACTAGATAATTAACTTTTTGCTGGTGACGTGTGTCAAGCTGCATTAGGATGGTAACTGGACTATAAATAAACACAAAGCTCACATGAAATTTATTTTTATTAAACACACGTGCACCCACTAGCATAGCCCCTGGGTCCCTCAGAGGATCAAGCCCTTTATACAGTACATGGCCTATTGTGCCTTATGTATAAAGCTTGACATGAAAAGTGAGAAGTTTTTTCACTTGATTTTTTTCTTTTATATAGGAAAGCCACCTTTATTTTTTATATGGGCTCATGGATTCAACATATTGAGTTTCTATTTAAAACTTTTAATAGATTATAATAAGCTTAGCCCTTAACATACTATCTATTAATTCAGACTTCATTTTAAACAGGTTAATTTAAAAAAAAGGGAAAATGTAATTCAAATAACAAAATTTTTTTTTTTCTTTCCAATGTAAAGGTTTGTTTGTTTTCTGAGGGTGAACAGAACCATTGAGGGCACCTGGCAGTCGGGCTGGGACATCTGCCACAGCTTGGAACCCCCCTGTAGGCTCTGAGGACTCATCTACACATACACCTGCATCTACTTAGTGGAGTGAAACTGGTGCAAGTATGTATGTGGACACTCGTATTCCAGTTTATCTTCAAACTCTTCCGAAAGGACTTCAGCTGAATCGAATCAGCCTGGTTCAAACACTTGCGCTGGTTTAACATCCGACAGTAAACTAAACCAGTGCAGATCTGAATATAGATCAGCCCTGAATCAGATGTCTTGGCCCCTGAGATGGAGCTGACTGGAGCCCAGCACGTGTTCCAGGCTTGAGGTGTGAGAGGAGAGATGGAAGAAGGAGGGTGTCCCACTGATGAGGAACAGCAGCTAAAGAAGGCCCTTAACCAGTGTGAACCTGTGGAGAAAAGAGGGGAGCCAGGCGATGGGAAGAGGCTGGGCAGAGTCACTGAGGCATGTGCAGAAGGGGACACGCTTTCAACGGTGCCTGAACCTGTTCAAACTACCACGTGTGGGTGCAGCAGGAAACTGAGTGTGCCAGTGAGCTCCTATGGAACAGGTACCCAGCTTGTCTCTGCTGCTTACACTTTGTGTGCCTGCATTTGGCCAAAGGTCTTGCAGTGGGCAGAGGCTGCTACCCCTCTGAAATCCTGGTCCCCGCCCCATCTCCCTCTGGTCCACATTGCTTTTGTTCTCTGTGAAAAGTGAGAGGTGCACACCCAAACCATTGCACGGAGGCAAGACCCTGCGTGTGCATGAAAATGAACCCAAGTCTGGGGGTGGCAGGTAACACCATCTGCTCCTGCATTTTTGCTGGTGCAGCTGCTGTGCCTGTGAGATGTGGCCCAGAGCTCTGGGGAAAGCTCTTCCTAAAGCTGCTGTGCAGGAAGAGGGGGATGGGGATGTTGAGATCTCCAAATCTCTCATGCTGGAGCTGGAAGCTTCATCTCCCGTGGGGTGGCTAGGGGTCATTCCCCTGAGTACCCCTCTGTCGTTGTGTCACTGTCACTGATGGAAATCCCCTCTCGGTCCTGAGAATCAAGATTTCAAAGGAAACTTTCTTCAGACATGGAGAGTCAAGAGTTGCAGGGAGTCTGAGAGATTGGACCCTTGTGTGAACTCTGGGGCAGGGCCCAGAGAGGTCAGTCCTTAGTCTGGGGGACCTGGGGCTTGCTTCAGACTCTCAGCACAGAGGTTCCTCTGCCCTCATTAACTGCACTTACATCTAGAGAAGGAGCCTTGGAAAACCCAGTGGATCTGTCCCAGGATGGCTTCCCTCAGGGTCTCCCAGTGACTCTTCTGTTAAATGCTGTGAACCTGACGATAATGTAGCTGCAAATAGAAAAACTGAACCTTGTGTTTCTCAGACAGCCAGAGGCTGCACTCTGCGCTGGGGATGTCTTCAGGCAGCTCTGACACCAGAAGGATTTTGCATGAGCTAAAGGGAGAGGCAGGGGGTGAGTGGCCCAACCTCTGACTGGTCCCTGACTGTCTGACTTAATCCAGGAGGTTGGGTGTGGCTGGAGTAGACAGGGACAAGGAAATTAGGTTGATATAACAAACTACATCGCTCAGGGGTGTGAAAAATCCACAGTTTTGAAAGATTCAGTTTAAACCGATCTAACCCCTAGAGTAGACAGGACTAGGCTGCCAGGAGAACTCTCCCATCAACCTCACTATCACCTCTGTGGGAGGTGGAATAGCTACTCAGAAAGAAACTCCCCCTCTGGCCTAGGTAGTGTCATCACTGAAATGCTACAGCAGTGCAGATGCAGCACTGAGTGTGTGGGGAAAGTCTGATTATTTTTTCAATCTGCTTCTTCCCAGTTGAGGCCAGAGAAAAGGTGAGTGAGTGACACGTTCCCAGCACTTCTCTCCTCTGGTCAACTGTGAGCTGAGAGTCAGTCTGGGTGTGTCTGGGCAGGAGCAGTGGGAGAAATTCAACAGTCCAGTGGTATCTTCTAGACCTAGGAGCCATTAACTATGTGCTGGCTGGGTGAGTGTGGGGGTGATTTGGGACTGGGCGAGTTTATTATTGTGTTTAGCCCTCGGACTGGGGTGTAGTTACTGTCTGTATACAGATGGGAGGGAGACGCAGTCTGGGAGTCACAATAGAGACTTGCTAAACTGACACTCAGACACTGATCCTGTTAATGTGTCTGCTCTCCAGAAGCTCTCAGGCTTTGTCTCTTTCAGGCTCTGGGTCTAACATCAAACTCATGAAATGTTCTTCCTGGCAAGTCCTAGTCCCAGTTCTGATCATCATCACTACCCTAGCAGCATTTCTAGCAGGTAAGGAGCTGGCCCACCAGTCTCTGCTCCCCTGTGTCCGTGGGGGGGAGGAGGAGGCAGGGAAGTGACTAACCATTGAATCCAGTGGATCTAAAATGACTGTCCTCACTTAGCTGTTAGACATAATAACTCTGCCTCTGAGCATTAACCTACTGCACTGGCCCTTCCGATGTGTCCTTAGTGTTAGACCCAGGGTTACATTTCAGAGACAGTGGTGTTTTGAGGGTCTCCGGCACCCGGGGGACAAGCTCACATTTGCGACCTCCCCCAACCTCACGTCCCTCTTTGCATAAGGCAGGAGGGATCTCAGCGCCGCCCACCAGGTACCCCAGGGAGGGGGGTTTGTACCTGCGCAGGGGCATGAGGTGCACGGTGGGGTGGACTCAAATGCAGGCTTGGCTCCGCCACCCCCCGATCCCAGCACTTACTGGCACACACAGCCCGCCTACCCCCTGCAGGCCTGCACCTCGGTGCCAGCTCGGATGGGGGCAGTGGGCTGGCCCTCCACAACATGTGTGGGAGGAGGCACTGGGGTGCCCCTCAGAGCCTCATGCATCTCCTGCCCTCCACCTATTGCAAAGGGTCGGCCAGACATGACCCCTCTTTCCCCCTCCCCCGCAGTTTGACCCATCACGATGGGTGGTGAGTGAGTGGGGTTTTCAAAAGGAAGTAGCCAGAGTCGAGGGACATGTCATGAAAGTTGCGGGCTGTGGGGCTGTAGCGGTGGGTAGCTGCACTCCGGGCTGGTCTTTCACAGTGGGCAGGGGTCATCAGATCCTCCTGTGTGTCCTAAAGGGACAACCTGCCGCCCCACTGCAAGCCAGCAGCCTGGATCTGAGGGAGTCTCTCCCCTCATTCGCTCAGATACAGAATTAGGCTGGGGGGACACAGTCTCTGACCCTGTATTACCTACCTCATTTTCAGTGGAAAAATCCAAACCACCCCTGGCTTCTCCGGCCTCCCTTGCTGGGCCCTGCTGCCCCGAGGGCTGGATCGGATACCGAGGGAAATGCTATTATTTCTCAGAGACTGAAGGGAACTGGACCTACAGCCAGAGCCAGTGCTCTTCATTCAGTGCCTCCCTGGCTGGGATTGACAGTGAGCAGGAAAAGGTGAGCGAGTGGCAGATGCTTCATCCCAACAGATGGGGCTTGGCAGGGCTGGAATCAGGCTGGGCTCAGCCCAGGGTCCCAGAAATGGCCCTGTTGCCTCTTATGCTGGGAAACCTGAGAGTGTTTCTGGCACCTGATCCTAGCCCTGGCTAGAGCTGGGCTCACAGTAAGGGGTCACGGGGATCCCTCACTCCCAACCCACCCTCTTCTTCCCCAGAGCCCCAGGCGGGAGGATCCGTCTCTGTATGACTGGGTTGGCCCTGGCCACTGGCTGCCTGTCGAGAACCTGCCTCTCCAGCTCACTACAGCCATTGACTCTATGTGGGGGGGGCTCCTTGTCCCGGGGAAACACTAAGGCTCTTGGGCTCTGCTGTGAGTGAGCTCGGCCCTTCCTCAGAGCAGGTCCTGCCTGTTTGGCTGAGCAGGGGTGCTATGTGCAAAGTGCTGGGAAGGAGCCTGGCAGGTGCCAGCAACGCCAGAGTTGCCCAGACTGGAGAAGGGCAGGGACAGGTCTGTCCATGTAAACACGGATGTGGGGATGGAGATAGAGGGGGGTGAAGATGGCCACTGAGCAGCCTCCAGCTCCTGCACGTGTCCCCAGGCTCCCAGCTGAGCAGGTCCCAGTCTGATGGGGCTTCCAGCAAACTGGGATTCTCGGCCAGCGATTGGCTCACTGCCTGAGGCTGCTGTCACAGGGCGGAGCTGCCAGCTGCTGTCCTGATGGCCCTTCGCTGGCCAGCTCTGACCCCTTCCAAACCTAGAAGAGGCCGGTGGAGGGAAGAACTGTTGGTCTAGCAGAATCCTGTCTTGTGACCTACAGCTGGCTCATTAGATTGACTTGTTCTCAGCCTCCTTGTGGCCCAGGTTGGGCTGGCGTTGTTGGACCTGGGACTCTCAGCTGCCAAACTACGGGTGGCCCATCCAAACCTGAACTTCTGAACAGTGGCCACACAGAGCCTCAGGGCAGGCGAGCACCACAGCCAGGGGCCTAAATATAATCTGGTTTGTCTTATTTTTCAGAGTTTCCTGCTGCACTATAAGGGCTTCTTTGACCATTGGATCGGCCTCCAGAGGGAGCTGGGCCAGCCCTGGAGATGGCCCAATGGCACTGAATTCGACCTCCGGTGAATCCCTTTCCCTCTAGTAACATTGCCGGTGTTAGCTCACAGGTGTCGCTGTGCTGCCAGTGGAACAAGAATTTATCAAACCATGGGGGGTGTTTGTGACAATGTGTCTGGATTCTTCCCCCAACATTTGAGGTCCCAGTGCAGTGTTGTCATTATTATTTGTATTACTGAAGTGCCTTAGGAGCCCTAGACCAGGGCCCCATGGTGCTAGGGAGTGTACAAACACAGAACAAGTTTCGGAGAGGGTGCCACACAGAGTGTGTATGAGTGACCTGTGGAATCTCTGCCCTTTGGGACTGAATGGTCCCTGCCCCACGGGCTTTATAATACAGCGCAGCCTTGGGCATAATATATAATATATATTAATATATATATATAATATATAATGCTGCTCCATTGGACTGGATGTTCACCAGAGCTCCCTTCCCCCCAGTGGGCTGTCCCAGTGGAAGTTGAACACGTTAACTCTTCTGAGATGTGTAGTATGGAGACTAACGTCTGCTCTGCACAGTTGGTGTAACTTGAGGGTCTCTCCCTTGGAAGATGCTAGAGAGAAATCTCATTTCACTATTAAGAGTCTGTCCTAATGCCCCTATGGACTGAATCAGGCTTGCAACACTCTGACAGTCCCAGAGCTGCCTGGGGAGGATTGTATCAAACTCTTTTGCATGGGGAGCTGCTGCTGTTGGCTGCCATGTGAGAGAGGCCTGTGGAATCGCTCTCCTTTGGGCCAAATGGGACTGGAGAGAGAGTTTCGGTCTAGGTGAGAGCATCAGGCAAAGCTGAGTGGCGGGCAAGTCCTGCCAAATATCCACCCAGCATAAAGACATCACTGGAAGCCCCAGCTCTTGTTTTTCAGCCTCCAGCCCCTGCTCCCTCTCCCTGCCCTACAGTACCTGCTATCTTCCTGCACTCTTACTTTCTCCTTTGCCAAGGAGGAGTCTGAAATGGGACAGATGTCCCTGCTTGCAGCTCCTCCCTTTGCTGACCTGCCTGTGTGTGTAAGTGATGGGGAATGCCCAGCACTCCCTGACTCCAGCCCCTGCTGTCTGTGTTGCAGGTTTCCAATAAGAGGAGGAGGCGATTGTGCATATCTGATTGGTGAGAACTGGGTCAGCAGCTTGAGGTGTGGCACAAAGAGACTCTGGATCTGCAGCAAACCTGATGCCCTTACAATGGAAGAAGGGACATGACATGGAATCACAAGTTTGAGACTTGTGTGGAATCTGGAGTTCACAGGCCTTTCTCTCTCTCTCCAAGTGTCCCTCTGCAGTGCTTAGCTTCTGTTCTCCTGCACACTCACAGAACACTCAGATTTGCTATTCCCAAAGGAATCATACACATGAGCTTACAAGGTTCAACTTGGGGTCACCCTCTGGTTAACACACAGCACCTCGGTAAACTTACCCTGGTTTGCACTATAAATATATTATCAATGAACAGAAATTCAAATGAGAGAGAGAGAGTGTGACACTCTGTGCCTCAAAGCTGCCCCCTGCATCCTCATATTCAGCAGTGTCCTAGAATTGTTTGGTACAAAATGTGCCTTGAGGTTTCATTTTGAAAGTCTTGTTCTGTTGAATATTAATATCCTGTTGGATTGTATGTACGATCTTTGTATGTGAACTGATGAAGTGGTGCTGTGCATGTTACTAAAATATTTTGTGAGGTGGGAAACCCCAAAGCCAGCCTGTCAAGTGTAACAATGGCGTGAATGGTCAGACAGCATTAATGGCTCACTGACACTCAACAAGAAGAGAATTCACTATCTCAAACTGCTATATGCTTACTCTCTCATGGTAGTCAATGGATACTGCTTGACCATTGGGGGTGGACCACGGGTGGACTGGGCATCTGGCAGTTCTGGTGCACTCAAGGGCTGGTGGGCAAATCTGCTCAGGTTACAAAGGCGGCTGCATGTCGACTTGCCTTTGAAATGGCAAACTGAATATTGAACTTTGCACTGGCCAGGCTTCTGACCAGCTCCAGACTGTACAGTTCTGACATGCAGGGCTGAAGAGTTGGAGAGGAAGTGGCTGGTTCCTCTCTATTGTTGGTTCATGAATAGCTGGAGAAAAAATTCTTGCAGCTCAGTTGGGTGTGTCCCTGCGTGTGTAAGTGCATTACCTGCTAGAGGTTTGTAGCTTGCTATAAGCATCACAGTGAGACAACAACCCACATGCTCTTTAGAGCCTAATTTAACCCCCAAGGCATTCTCCTGTCTCCTACAGGCTAGTTTACCACTAGTCCCTTTCCCAGCATTTTTAGCCACATTGCTTGAGATCCCTCCCTTCCTAAAATCAAGCCCTTGGCATCTTGTCCTCACAAATTGAAGGATGCCAGGGTGTGTCTCTGCACTCCTCAATATCCCAGACTAAACTTTTGACCTTCACCTGAAAACAGCGTGCCCTTCCCTGGCTTTTTACCTTTTCCTGTTAGTTTCCTTCTGAAGTCTCCATCAGCTCTTTGTTAGGATTTCACTCAGGATGCTAATAGATTCCTTTTGTAAGACACACAAGGGCCCACCATGAAGATAAATGTCACCTCCTATCTGCAGAAGTTTCTCTTCAGGTAGGCTATCTTCAAATGATCTGCCTTAACAACAGAGCCTAGAGAACATACTTTCCAGCATACATGCACAGCTTCTCATGTGTTCTCTAGACATGCATCTCACAATGGCTATGATCACCAGTATGATGCAGAATTCATAGGGGCCGACCTAGACATGCTACAGGCCAAAGCCTTCCTACCTGAAAACAAGTTTCTATTCCTGGTATTGTTTATAAACACAGCTTAATGCAGCCCTCAGGTGCCAGCAGGTGTGCCTCCAGCTCCTGGGGCATATGGCAACCAACCTGGTGGTGATTCCACACACCAGGTTTCACATGCGCTGCCTGCAGCTGTGGTTTGGCTCAGTTTACAGACTGTGTAAAGCCCTGTCACTGCCCACCAGGATCAGGAACTCCCTAGACTGGTGGAAGAAACTGCCAATGCAGGCAAAGGGATCCCCTTTCTCCAGACATCACCTCATAGGATTGGGTGAGCATTTAAATAGCCTCACAGTGCAAGGCAAATGGTCACCTGTGGAGATATCCCTGCATATCAATCTTCTAGAGTTGAGAGAGATCAGGAACACTGGTGCCCACTGTCTCTTACTGATAATAGGATTGCATATTGTGACAGGGCCAGACCTGATGGCTACAGGTAAGTAGTGGAGGGAATCTATATTAGCCCCCAGAATTAACAAATTCCTGTTCCCTGGGTGATCCAGCTGGGGCTACTCCGGGGCAATTAGGCCATTAGGCCAGCTGAGGCCAATCAAGGAGCTTGCCCCAGCAGTTAAAAGACTCCCTTTCAGGCAGATGGGGATAGCTGGAAGGGAGTTAAGAGGAGAAGTGGTATGGAGCAGAGCTGCTACAGGACTTGGAGCAACCACTGCCACAAACTACAACCCCAAAAGGTACTAGAGACAAGAGGGGGGTATTTGTTTGGCTCTGGCCAGGAACCCAAGGCACAGGCCTGAGGGAGAACCCCTCCCCATCCTGTTCCAGGAAGTAGACTGTGAGCAGTGGGGCCAAGGAGAGGTGACCCAGGGAAGGGGGTAAGTCACGGACTGGGCAGTTTAGAGACTACTCCACACAATGTCCCTGGGTTGGGGCAGAGGGCATCATCCACAGATCTGTTTGCCACTTACCAGAAGAAGAAGTGTCTGTGATTCTGTTCCAGGGCAGGGATAGGACAGCACTCTCTGGGCAATACCCTCCTACTCCCATGGGACCAGGACCTTCTTTATGCCTTCCCTCTCTGTGTCCTCTCCTGCTGAAGATCCTGCTGAAGTTCAAGAGGGACTGAGCTTATATAATTCTGATTGCTCCCTCCTGTTTGTTGCAATGTTGTATGGTTATGAGGCTTCGCTATGTAAAATTCCCAAATATGTGTCTAACGGTTTGAGACAAATCTAGGCAAAATTCTGCAGAGCTGAAGAGTGTGCTCTGCTGAGATTGAGGGTTCATTATTTGAGATCTTGGTGTTGAGAAAGGAGCAGCCGGAGAAGGAAGTGCCCACACAATCATTTATTCAAACAGCGCTTAAGCTATGAGAGTTACAAATCTTAAGCTATTAGCAAGCTGCTAGCAGTGCGACCTAGGCACTTACCACAATGAGGATGGGGAAGCCGGTTATCATCCTGTAAGCGAGCTGCAAGCAAGGAGCCAACCTGCCATGTAGCATCCGCTCGTACCCCACGGATCTACAGAGAGCCTTAGGCTGGGTGGCACCTGGGGGTCTCTAATATACCCCTCTCCCTCATTCTAGAAATAAGGCCCAATCCCTAAGTGGATTGAAATATAACCAATGAGCTTAACACTTGTTTTTGCTTCTATTGGCAGTTAGCTAGGGACCAATCTACAATGAGCTGTGGTTAGTTGTTTACTGCTAAAGCTGGCCCTTAGCTGGTTTAAACTGGTTCTGCAGTCAGCCTACTTCTGTTTTCATCCCGAGGGTATTTCCAGGCCTCAATGGTATTTCCAGCTCCCGAGACCTGGCCTCAGGAGGCCTATTTTTGCTCATAAAGCCTGCTCTTGCTCCAGGGCCTAGTCTTGCCATGCTAAGGTGGCCTCGCGTTACAATGATCTTGCGTGCCCTACAAAGAGCCATTGCAACCTCATTAGGACTTGTATAGAGTACCCCAGCTCAGCATTCCAAGAACAAAGGACTGGCCTAGACATCAACAAAAAACCACAGTGACTGAGGGCATGGAAGGAACCATGCATGGACGCTATCTGTCACCTGACCCTAAAGGGAAGGCAAGGCCCCAGGGTGGGGAGAAGGAACGTGTTAAAAAGGAGAGAGATTTTGCTGTTCGCTCTCTCTTCCACCTCTATCTACAAACACAACAAAGCAGCTGAAGTGCTGATCACAGGGGGAAGGCCTGGCTGGAGGCAGACCAGCCAGCCTGGAGTGAGACTCCTCTAAGATGGTAAGGTTGCTGAAAGTGTTCAGCTTAGTTTAGAATGCGTTTTGCTTCTTGTCAGATTTGCTCAAGATAAAACTTGTTTTCCTCTGACTTGTAGTCACTTAAAATCTGTTTTATCTAAAGCAGTGCATTTGGTTTAAAGTGTGTTAGGGATTCCATTGGAAATAATAAGGCTGGTGTATATCAATTTATTTTCAATTTTTTTTGTCCTCTTACTATTTTTAATTTGGGATATATATTTAATTTGAGCCTCTATAATATTTTTTTTTTAAACTTTCTATGCAGCTTGCAGGCATTTCACTCCTGTGACTGTTTTGGGGGGGACCTGGCTTATGAGTTTTGAATAGGCGGGTTAGCCATACTGTAGACTGACACAGCTTGACTCGCCCCTTTACAGGGAAATGGGCCCAGCCTTACCTGTGCCATAATTAATTAGCTGCTTTCCAGCCTGAGGGGGTGGGACTAAGAGGGTTTGGTGATAGCTTAATAGACACTTAGGCCTTATGAAAGGGCTGAGAGACAAACAGGCTTGGTCCTGTAGAAGGCTCTGAGTCAGACTCTGCAGGAAGCTGGGTACTCCAGGGGAACCAGCCTGGGTGCACTGCTGTGTATTGGAGCAGAGAAGGTGTAAGGTCCAGCGGGGGCTGAGAATGGTACTCCAGGGAATGCAGGCTAGGAGCTCTATCCTGGACCCAGGAAGACTCTCATAGCCAGTGGAAGGCACTGGGAACAGGGCCCAGATGGTTCATCTGAGATGTGTTTATAGGCTCATGTTTCTCTCAAAGGGGTTATCTTGGTTTGTGACTTGGGTAATGGACTAAGACACTTCTCTAGCATGGACCCGTGTGTGTGTGTGTGTGTGTGTGTGTGTGTGTGTGTGTGTGTAAAGTTAATGGGGACACTGAATGAAGGAAACTGAGGCAGGGAGTGCCTGTAGTGCCACACTTAGCCAGCAGGGAGTGCTGCAGAACAGGTATGCTCTATGAACAGATACAGAGTGCCTGATGGCAGCCAATTGGCCTTCAGAAGGACAGCTGGTGCTGGTTGTGCCTGGTCTACACCTAAGTCTTAAGAGAACCATAACTCCTACTGTAGTGTAGACATAGCTTAACATTGTGCATGTGTGTGTGAAAGGCAGAGAAACTAGCAGTTGTGGGGCCTGCCTATCTTTGCTGGCTTCCGTCGTCTTCCCCCACTTCCCTATCATCAGGGAATCAGCCACCCCAGCTGCAGTGCTTCCCCTCCAACTAGTGAAGCAATACACTATAGCAAACACCATCCTCTCCCAACAGGGAAGCAGATAGCTGAGGATTTTTGTTCTTGTTCTGTATGTTTCTTTCCGACTGTTTATTTGAAAAAAAAAAAAAAAAAAAAACCAAACCTGCAGCAATCAGGACTCAGATTAGGCCAGTACCCAACATAATGCCTCTTCTAAGATGTGTTCTTGTTCGCTAGAGTCTCAGCTTTCATTTAAAAAATAGTCTCTAGCTGTTTTGATTGTAAAGAAAACCTTTACAGCATAAACAGAGTAACTGGCACAGTGACATCTACCTGGACTTCAGGTGCAAACTCCCTGAATGGTAGTTCTAAGGGGTGGGGGTAGAGTTGGGGAAGAACCACTGCATTTTTTTTCTCCCATTTGATTGCTGACATCAGCTGTGACAGGGAGGGTGCTGTCGCTGTGGTGGAGGATGCAGCCAGACTTGGGAAAGCTGCATGGTGCTAGGACAGAAGTCCACCCTGCTGTCCCTGGTTCTGAAGATAGAGGTCCTAAAAGAGGGTGGGCTTTAGGCACCATCCAGAACAGGACAATATCATGCTGGGTGCTGTCCATACATATAGTGAGAGATGGTCCCTGCTGCAAAGATCTTACAATCAAAATACAGGCCAGATGAAGGATTATTATCCCCCTTTTTACAAAAAGGGAACGAACAAATGAAGGGTGAGATTTTTTTAAATGATTTTTGGCTTGCAGGGTTTAAAAGTCCCCAGTTCTCACTGCCACCTTCTTCCTAGGTACAGGCAAGGTGTGGGGGTGATGGAGACCTGGATGTGTCTGCTTGGATCAGCTAGGGCTGAACCTGCTGCACCCAGTCCTCTGCTGGGTGGGGTTAGTGGCAGAGGCCCCAGGGTGCAGGTTTTGGCACTAACAGCCCACTAAAATGCATAGCTCAGTTCCTCATCTCATGGCTATTGTTGCAGGGTCTCTGTAAACTTGGGAAAGAAAAATTCCAGTCCTGTTGTATATGTATTAGTGTGGTAAATTGCATGTTCATATGTTAAAAATGCTACCATCCCATACAGGTGTTAGCCACAAGTATTTAAATCCAACCCAGCCCCTAAAAAAAGGTGTCTTCTAACTTCACTAAACTTGTAATATTTTTTTTAAAAGTCTTTTTCTGAACTAAAATACCTAATATTTAAGTCAGTCTGCTAATTTCATCTCATCTAAGCAAGCAAAGAGCAGCAACAAATTAGCACTTAAAAATATCCAATTAGCAAAAGGAAGCAAGCTTCTAGCCTAGTGCTGCTTCTGCAACATGACATCAAAACTTTGACTTCATTTAGTCAAAAACCCGATTTTTTTCAACCAAAAAAAAAAAAAGCTTTTTGATAGAAAATCTTTGACCTGGTCTTACATGTTTTTGTGGAGGAATGTTAATTTCTGAAGTAACCAACGTTTGTTTGCTTGTGCACTCTTTGGATTTTATTTATTATATTCATAATCATCTGTAATTGTGGAGGCTCCACGGGTATGTTAAGATCCACATGACTAACATAATATGGTGGAAAGTGCTGGGTGTCACTCCCCTGAATTAGCATTGATTAGAATAATGGTCAATTTCAGCCTATCAAACCTTGTTCTCCAAAGTAAAATTGTAGTAATTTTGAGGGCTAAAATTACTTTGTGCTCACCACCTTAAAACAACCCTTTCGTTCCAAGGTGCATCCAAAAACATCAGACATCTCTTTCCAGTGGACTTCTTGAATTGATCCTCAGGAGCTTTGCTTTATACCATTGTTCTTCCTTTGTAGGTACATCCCTGGGGCGTACAGACAGACTGAGCACTTACTGAGCAGATAAGTATTGTCCAATGACCCTCCTCTTGCTCTAACAGAAATTTTGAATCCAAGTTTTGATTCTCTACAGTATATTAGTGATCCTCTAAAAGAATCATTCTACTTTCTCTCCTCAGATTCATCTCAGACCAGCTCATTACTCATCTCAACACAGGATTATCAACCGATCTGACAGCTAGGGTGGAATCACAGAAACAGAGAAGAATCAGGTGAGAGGCTTGGTCTAGATTGTCCTGGAATCTTTATCAGAGGCTTTCACCAAAAAAAATAAAATAAAATAAAAATCTTTGATGGCCTCAGAGTGTGGCCGCCTACACTTGCTGGTGGCTGTTCTGACAAACCTGTCTCTCTGTCCCTGCCTCCTGCGGCCATTCAGCAAGAACATGCCTCAGGGAGGGTGGACTGGGAACTCACCAGCCTCCTGTGGAGTCCAGATTCCCTGTGCTCTGGCTGGGTGGGAGGGAGGGAGAACTCTGATGACTAAATGACATGGCAATCTCCACTGACAAGAGCCACCTCCAGCACCTTGCACTCAGGGATCACTTGTCTCCAGAGGTGCTGCCTGGAGCCCCTGAGGAGGCTGTGTTGTGGTGCCGGGTGCTGATCCCTGCTGATAGCACCAGCACAAACAACAAAACAGCACATCTCGCTGCCCTTTGTAAAAACTGCAGGAGCTGTGCATGGCAGGGAGGGGCCACTCGTTTGGGGCACCCCCCCTGAATCTTCACCTGTGCTTTGGTTTGGAGGCTGTGGTAGAAAAAAAATCTGCTGGTGGCCACATTTGAAAGCGCTGATCTATATAATACTTAGTCCCATGTACAGAGGCAGAACTGACCTAGACTTATCGAGGTCCCTTCCAGTCCCACATTTCTGATGGCTTTCTGAATGAGCCCTGGGATTCCAATGATATTGCAGGTGTGGCTGCTCTGGTGGATGTTAAAAAACCACTTTATGATGGAGTTCCCCGTTCTCAGATGCTCCTGAGTTTGTAGGTTTTCCAGAGCTCAGAGGGAGCAAGACCCAGATCATCAAAGCATATTTAGGTGCCTAAATTTCTGGCCCCAAAATCTGGAGTGCTGTTTTAGTTTGATCGTGTGTGTTAGGTGGAGAAGGGCCTCCAGTTGGATGGAGGTTCTCTGGCTGTGAGCTGCAGTTCCCATAAGTCACTGTAGACATTCTGGGAAGACCAGCTGGTCTTATGGCCAGATTTAAGAGTTCTCAATCTAGGTGGGTTGTGAAGATGCAGTTGCATTCACATTGCCCTAATTGAGGATAAAACCCCAGCTAGATGGCAGGTCTTAACCTGGTATGGAACAGGTTAAGGACCTGTTATATTTGGAACTGTGTGTGTGTCCAAGTAATGAGAGGAAGTCTGCTTCTGAGTGGGGTTCATCAGGACCCAATTAAGGCATTAACACTATGGACCCTGACTAGGGCCCTGGCTCCTGGAGTCCTTTGACTACCTCAGACTCAGTGTCCTTGTATTTGTTAAAGTTTTGAGTCCTTGGGAAGAGATGATCATCACTTACACAGATGTTCCAAACATCTGCTTGAGTCTGCAGAGAGACTGGGACAATCACTCTGAGAATAGGGGAGCTGACCCCTGCATCTGTGCTCGTTCATTCCAAGACCTGCTATCAGAGAGGAGGCCTCCATCAAGACCACTCAGCCAGTGGCAGGAGGAGAAGAGTGCAGGGAGCCCTGCTCTCTCCCTCACCCACATCCAAACAAAGACACAAACCCTGAACCACCCCTTTCCACTCCACCCATTCATTCCTCTGCATCTAGTGAAGCAGGTAGCACAAACTCACTGGAGTGAGAATTGTGGACTTCTGTGAACCCTGCTACCAAGAGGAGAAGCTGAAGGGGACTGTAACCCATTTGGATTCTCACTTTCCTAGAAGGTGGGTGGGGGAGGGGGAACATTTGTTGGCATAGTGACTGTGGAAAGCTAAACTAAATTGATTGCCTAACTGCTGAAGGGAATTTGGCCAGAGGTAAACTGAGGCACAATCCCACCCAACATCAGACCAGGTAAGGAAGTGCTGCAGATACTATTCTTTAGTAGCTAGTGGGTACTTAGATATATTTAGAAGCACAATTTTATGCTCTTTGGAAGGTGGTGAGCATTTGGCTTTTTTTTGGGGGGAGGGGGTTGCCTAAAGCTATTTGTAACATCAAGCTCTGATTTTAGACATGGCTATTCAGGTTATCATACTGTACCCTCATTATGGTATGAGTGCCATTGTATAGTGCACTACGCAATGGAACTAGCATCTGTGATGGGTGGTTCTGTCATAGGATTTTGTTTTGCTGCCCATCAGTGAGCACCTTCAATGTAAAAGCAATAGCAAAGTTACAACTGGTCTTCATGGAGTCTTTGGCAGATCTTCCTAGTCAGGGTAAAAACCCTGCTCTGGTGCCAGAAGGTGGTAGTAATTGTGCTGGTTCTTAAATACTTTTCCACTGCCTTGAACTGAACTCCAAGAAGGGTCTATCTTCTGTACAGACTAACTTAACCTTCAGGTAGAAAGTTCCCTTGTGTCTGGGGAGCAGAGTTGAGTGAGATCTTGGGTGTCCTGGGCCCTTTCTGTTAAGCACCTTGAAGAGAACTCAGATATTGACCTTGATGTGATGGTCTCTGGGATGCCTCTGTAGTGGGTAGAGGACAGGTGTGATGTACCCACAATTGCCTGTGCTGCTGAGGAGGCATGCTGCTGGATTTTGTACAAGTTGCAGTTTCTCAAGTCTGATAGCTTAATGCTCGTGGTTAGTAACACTCAGATCAGCTTACTTTTTTTAAATTAGAAAATCAAGGCCTCCAGATTCTGAAAACACTTGTACACATGCTTAACATGATTCATGTGAGTAAAATTAAGCATGTGTCTGCATGAGTAGGACCTAAATGAGAATGTGAAACTGATACTTGGCATCTCAGTGATAGAAGAGACATCTGGGTGAATTTTGCGTTCAGTAATAAAGAATTACACATAATCTCACAGCATAACCTTATGACTTTATCTGCATTTCTGACATACACTGTCACACTCTTGGCCATATTATTTAAAAATGCTCAGGACTTAGAAACTCCCTCTGAATCAGACTTCTTGATTTTTAGGTGTAACCCCCTTGGGGTTTAGAGAGCGTGGCTCTTTAAAACTTGTCCTGAGGCAAAGGCAGTGATGGAGAGAGGGAGAGCAACAAGGTATATGCCTTTCTCTCCAGACAAAAGGACTAAAAGTGAGTAGGCTTTCCAATAGCAAAGCAGCCAAGAATCAGCCTGAAGTTTTGGGACAACCCAGGACAGAAGCTGGGAGGAACCACCTGAGAAGGAGAAATTTCTGGAAAGCCTTTCACTAAAATGGGATTTGAATTGGGAAGGTAATCTTAAAAGGACCCCTTTTGCCTGGTTCCACCCCTACTTTATCTGTCACAAGCAGTGATCCCTACCCTCCCACAAATGGGAGAAGACAATTGATCTATAATGAATAAAGATGACAATTTATTAATGAACAAAGAAGCTTGCTAGATAATCTAATTCAAAGGACCCCAAAGTAAAACCAAGATGGGTAATTAACAAGAAAACTTATCATTAAATCGGGTACATCAGCAGCCTCCACAAAGCAAGAGACAACCGATGAACACCATTCTGAATCAAGGTCGGAATGACAGAACAGGACACACGATAACCAGTGGGAGAGCAACAACAAGGACGTAGGACACCAGGAACACAACAGGTAGGTTCTTCTCTTCTAGTAAGCAGGGTGAGATGACAAGAACAGCACCAGCAGGTATGATTACCACTAGGGCAGGTAGTATGCAAGTGCTGCCAGCTCAGCCCTTAAATACCCCAGTTGTTTCTGGGCAGATCTATCTCATGTGACCTTTTCCTGCTCCTAACTTCCCATCTCTGCTCAGAAAGGGTGCCAAATTATGGGGAAGAAGGGGACACAAAATGGAGGGCAAATAACAAGATGTATGAACAAAATGACTAAACCCAAAAACTGCTGCCACAAAATGGGAGCTGGAGCCAGTATCCCCATTATCCAGAGCTGTGTGGGGTGGTGAGTACTGGGGTTTGTGACCTTGCATTGGCAATTAGGAGGGAGGCTGTAGCTAGCTAAATGGAGACGTTGTCTCACTATGTGGATTTGCAGAAAGCAGAAGAAGAGGGCACTGGAGGGGTTTGTTGGGGAAAGTTCACTGGCAGTGAAAATGACCAGGAGCACCCAAGAGTCACTGCCAGACTGCAACTCTACCCATGATTCCTAAACTCCAAGTCTGGAAGCAGGAGTTGGTGTTTACCCTGTCATATTGGCAGAGTACCAGTGGGCCTGTGGGGGACCTCATGTTGGATGTAACCCTGTTTTACTGTTCCCCCTCGTCCTCCCCTCCCATCCCATTTTTCTCCATTCATTCTCTCTGTAAATAAATATTTCCCTTTCCTATACTCATTGTTCTATTCTGGTATGTGTGTGCATGTGGTCATTCATTTGTTGTGGGAGTGGGTTTGGGAATGCGCTGGGGTGGAAGGGTTTCCCTGTTGCATTCCTGCATAGTCTTTTACTGGCCAGAGCTGTTTGTAGAGCAGCTTCCCTCTTTGCTGTGACTGTGCTAAAGTTGTATAGGTATTTAAGTGGGTCAGATTTAGGCATGTGCGTAACTTTATGGGCATGATTAAACTTAATGAGACCATTCATTTGATTAAAATAGTCTGCAAGATCAGGGTTCTGTGTAGGTACCAGAGAACCTAAAGCTGTTGAGTGCAAAGCTATTTTGAAAAACACATAGGTAGCCATATGCAATTGAATTGAAATCATAATGATTGAAATTGTTAGCTCCCAGAGGTCGTGACTGAGAGAGGAATCTTACTGTGCTAGCTCCTGCACATTGCAATCTTTAGCTGTTGAATAGATCTTTATATCATGTTGCCCATGATTTTTCAAAAGTGGCTTGAGTCTGAACTGAGACATTTAAAAGAAGCCTGACTTTTCATGTCGTGATGAGCTTTAATTTTCAGAGGATGAGAGGATGGATGCTACATTTAGCATCCAAATTCACTAGCCATTTTACTAAAACTATTGATGGAGGGACAGCCTTAACTTTTAATTGTATTTTTCTGAAAAAAGTAGAAGTGTGTGTATACATGTGCATTTATGAGCAAATGGGCCATGCTGAGGGCTGGTCTAAACTACAGCCACTAGATTTATTTAAAATAGATTTTTAAAGTGATGCAAACTCCAGTGTGGACAAACTCTCAAGCGGGTTTGAAACCTGCCTTGTATCAACCTTAATTCTCAGAAAATGAATTTAATTTTTAGAAACAACCCAACCACCTTTTGGCTCAATAAGCTGTCTGTGTATAGCACTGTTTAGGGCCTTGTCCTCACCGGAAGGCAAGCTGTACTGCTGACTTGAATTAGCTGAGGCATGGCACAACCCTTGGGAAAACCAGGCAGGTCAGTTTCCATGCAAGGGGCAGATCCTTACAAGTTATTGAGGGGCCTGACTTGAGGTCGGGGCTTAGATCCTCCCATTCTGAGTGACCAGGCTCCTACATGACTAGCTCAGTCAGTGCCCGCTCCCTGATCGCTGTTTGACGTTTAGGCTGACCTGGCTCCGGCCTGAGCAGTTATGCGGGGAGGCCGCAGGGCAGGGCGGCCTGGGTGTTTCCACAGGCAGGTGAGCTGCTGTCCCTTCTGGGCTGAAATATCCTCAGCTCTGCCCCCTCCCCATCCCAGCTCAGACCCTTGCCCCCTCCCCTCCTCATTATCCCCTGGGCCAGGCTGCCTCGCTGCCTGACTAGACCAAGTGCGGCGGGCGCAGCAGGGCCAGACACCGACCCCTCAGCAACTGAGGCAGCGGGCAATGGGGGGGAGTAGCGCAGCCGCTGCTTCACTGAGTAGGGCAGCGGCGCCCCTCACCCCAGCGGCGGGGGGGTGGGGGGGGAGCAAGACCGCGTGAGTAGCGGGAACTTGGGGGGTTCGGGGCTTCTGAGAAGTGAGGGCGGGCGGGAGCGGGAATGTCCTGCGGGTCGTTAACCAAGGCGGGAATCTCCAGCGCGCGGCACCGAGAGGCTATGAAAGGCCGGGGCTGCCCGCGCTCTGCTCTCTCCGTTGGGTTCCGCAATGACCGATGGACCGGCCCCAGGCGGCGGCGCTGGTTTCTGGGGGTCGGAGGTAAGAGGAGAGGCTGTGGCCGGTTCCCGGGCGGGCGGCGGCGGGGATGCGGCTGGGTCTGGCGGACTCGGTGCGGGCAGCCCTGGCTGGGGTGCGAGGCTGCGCGCTCCCCGTCACTGACTGAGCCCGGCGCCCTTCGCAGAGTGAGCGGAGCGCGCGGCTGGGGTGCTCCGCAGTGGCAGGGGAGCCTGACCCCCTGTGGCTTCCCCTGTCTGTGTGTCCCCCGCCCCGCAGCCGTGCCAGGGCAGAGCTCCCGTGGGGCTCCTAGTCTGCTCCACGGCAGCGCCCCAAAATCCCCCATCTCTGGGGCAGAGCTCCTCTTACTGGTTCCCGCCCGCTGTGCGGCCTCTCCCTTCATAGCCCCCCAG
>NW_027131640.1:0-26324 GCF_026122565.2 Emydura macquarii macquarii | reverse complement strand
CCTCTCCCAGTCTGAGACCTGAGAGAAGGGAGCAATTAACCAGCACTTTGCATCAGCTGTTTTCCAGTTAGTAGATGGGGATAATGGGCCACCTGCATTAGAGGAAGGTGTGAGGTGTCATGGAAAAGATCACACAGCTTCTTTTTTTGGGTCAAATTGAGCAGAGCTTTATTCTGATAGACACACACAGAGCTATGGCCATAGGGGAGCCCTGGACAGCACAGGGTTTCTGTGCTGCTGTCAGGAGTCTCCATACAGGTTTGAATGTTGATGGCTTATATAGGATAACTCTTCACATACTGATCGCAGAGTGGAGTTTTCCATTGCAAAACATGTCTAACGGCTACTTCCTTATCTCTTACACAAGTCTAAAGGCTACCCCCTTATCTGTTACAAGCATAGCTAGGAGCAATTACAAGAGCAGGTAGTTTCTAAAACAGCTTAAAGCGCAATAAACAGTGTTCAGTGGGTTCTTCCATCCATAGTCATGCTAACTTACATTTCTATCACTCATTTCAGTGCAAAGCCTACCAGGCCTTGCTTTTGTGCTTTCACATTTCCCCCTTTGGTGCTTTGTAACACCACATCTATAGACTCATTTGCATTAATCCATTCACCTCCTCGTTGTCTTCTTCCTTCTCTCTTAGTACTTCTGTGTACATCAGTTGGACCATCTGTTTTATTTCTGTGGTCTTTATACTTTTCTGGGTTTGGGTTACTATACATTGACAACAACAGTTGAATAACATGAACAGTACATATATTCCTATTATTATTCCAAGGAACAACAGTAACCCCTGAACAATTTTGGAGCCTAGATTTCCTAACAAATCTCCAAACCAGCTCCAAAGACTCCAGTTTACAGTCTGGTGTAATTTGGCAGTGGCATCTTGTATCTTTGTTAAGGCATTATAAATTCCTTCTTCATTATCAGGAATATAGATACAACATTCTTTTCCTATTAAGGTACATACCCCTCCCTTTTCTGCCAACACCATGTCTAGAGCCATTCTGTTTTGTAAGATCATTTGCCTTAATTCTGACACTTCAGTGGTGACGAATTTAAAAGCTTCAGTGGTTCCATTTGCTACCTCCTCTAATACTAATGCCACTCGTCTAAGTTCTTTTATGGTTCGTCCTACACCATAGCTAGGGAAGGTTATGGCAAAGAATCTATTGGTCTCAGTTATTTCTCTTTAGACCGGTGAGAGTTTGGTGATTTAACAAGCTCTCCTTGATCATGCCTTATGGCTGGATTTAAATATGCCTTATAGCATCTACCGGCCCATCCCCATGGCCGATATTTATAAGCCTGAGTGCCACATACCCAGTACTGTCCTAGCATAGGATTTTGAGTATAACAAGCACTTGGGGTTGTACTCCCTATGGTCATTTCACATTGATGGTCTGGTACCTCTCCTAAGGTTTTAACTGTCGGATTCGTTCCGACTATAGCTCCACACACATAACACAGAGGAACTGAGTTGTTAGGGCTTACTACTCTAATAAATTCAGTTATATTTCATTTTATGGAATTCCAAGTTTCATTCTAATTGTGAGGGCTTTGATCAAACGCCTCATTTGGCGTCTCTAGGAGAACTGGTACAGGGATCATAGGAATTCCTCCTTAAGCATGAATGGGAAGATGGGCACAAACCCAACAATTTGAAACATTAACATCTTTGGTATATTGAATTATTGTAGATAGGAAAGTATTTCCTTTAACAAAGACTGTGAGGCGAAGGGTCCACATAAGAAAGTGTTGCATTTTGTACCACTTATACTGTAGCAGTGAGATATTGGAGACCATAGACACCCTGGGTTTCGCCTCCTGGTGAGTTCACCAACATGTCCACTATTATGGTGCCACACTATTTTCCAACTCATCCTTGTCTGTTACAAATGTGGGCCTAAAGTCTTAAAACTTTGGCTTCCACTTTACAATAAGCGTTAACACAATCAACACCATTACACAAAAAGCAATTTGTCCTTGTCTCGCCTCTAAGTCCCAATAGTTGTCAAGAATAGTCCATGGATTTGTAGAGTTTTCAGGGGAAGAATTGTTGTAGATCATTGGATAGGGTTAGGTCTTGCTTCTCAAATTATATGGGTGAGGTTGTAACACGTCTTTTTCCCTCTGACGTGACAAATCCTCTTCCTGTGCAGGGGAGAGATTACGAGCACTTACACCCTGCTCCTCTGACCTTATTTTTTCAGGTGTAGAGGTCCTTTTACAGTGTGAGGCATGTATCCAGGACTGGTGGCCTTGGCACTTTACAGAAGTGTTAGTGGTGAGGAGTACCTGGAATGGACCCTTCCGGCGTGGTCCCAGGGCTGACTTTCTCTGGTGGACTTTCACGTACACCCAATCTCCAGGTTGGAGGGAGTGGCAGGGTTCCGTTGCAGGTGTTGAGAGGACTTCTTGAACCTGTGAGTGGATAGACTTGATACATTGTATTAACATTTTACAATAATCCCGTATCACAACATCCGTTAACTGTAAGTCAAATTCTTGCAGATCAGGCGGAGGGGTGTGTGGCAGTCTCATAGGTCTGGCCATAAGGGTCTCATGTGCAGATAGTCCAGGCTTCCGGTTGTCAGTGTTTCTACTATACATGAGAGCTGTGGATAGGGCATCTGGCCACTTCAGACTAGTTTCTGCACATATTTTAGCTAATCTAGTTTTCAGATCTGAATTTTTCCTTTCCACAGCTCTGCTAGACTGGGGGTGGTATGCCCAGTGCAGGGGTTGTTGAATTCCTAAGGCTTTACACATGTTCTGAATGACCTGTCCTGTGAAGTGGGTCCCTCTATTGCTGTCCAAAATGAGGGGCAACCCAAACCTAGGTATGAATTCTCTCAACAGTTTCTTGGCAATGGTTACTGCATCCGCTTGCTTACAAGGATATGCTTCTACCCATCCCGAAAACATATCAACTATGACTAACACTTATTCAAAGTTACAACATTTAGGCATTTGGATGAAATCCATTTGTAAGTTCACAACGGATCCCCATGGAGGAGAGTGTGCTGAGGGTTTGGTCTTTTCTTTCTGGCCTATGTTATGGGCTAGACAGATAGGACAGGTTTTGCAGTACTGTTGCGCTATGGAAGAAAAACGTGGGGCAAACCAATCGTGCTGTACTGTAGCAATCATCCCCCCTTTGCTCGTGTGAGCCATTGAGTGGGTCACACGGGCAAGGTAGGGTAAAAAGGCCTTGGGTGCTACCAGGTGGCCATCCGGGGAGTGCCACAAGGTATCCGGGTGCAATTGGCACCCTTTTTGAGCCAGTCCTCTTTTTCTTGTTCTGAAGCCTGATCTTGTAGTTCTGTTAACTTAGTAACACTTGCCAGGGGTGACTGGTCTGACGAAAGGAAAAGGTTAGTGAAATCTGTCACAGGATGGCTAGAAAGGGCCACATTCCTAGCTGCCTAGGGCATTTCCACGCATGACATCATCATAAGGGGTAAGGTGGGCTTGACATTTAACAATGGCTAGGGCGGAGGGTAACTGCAGTGCCTGCAATAATGCATCAACATATTATCCATTCCGAATGGGGGTTCCAGCCGAAGTGAGGAACCATCGCTGCTTCCAGAGTTGGCCAAAGTCATGGACAACTCCAAAGGCATAACGGGAATCAGTGTAAATGGTTACAGATTGATTTTTGGCTAATATACATGCACGAGTAAGGGCTATTAATTCGGCAATTTGAGCAGACAAAACATGTTGCAGATGGTGTGCTTCTAACACTTGGTGTTAAGTACATAAAGCATATCCAGAGACAAGATTACCCAGGCTGTCTCTAAGGCAAGAACCATCAACAAACAAAACTAAATCAGGATTTAACAAAGGGACATCTTGGAGATCAAGGCGAGGCGTAAGGAGATGTTCAGTAACTGACAAACAATCATGACGATCACCGTCAGAGAGAGTTGGGAGGAGTGAGGCAGGATTTAATATGGGACAACGGGTAAGGGTGATATTTGAGGCTGAAAGAAGGAGGTTCTCATATTTGGTTAGCCTCGAGTTGGATAAATGCTGGGTTTTGCCTTTTAAGAATAGAGCAGCAACAGCATGTGGAATGGCCACAATCAAAGGACATCCCAAAACTAGAGTCTCCGCCTTTTCTACTAACATGGCTGCTGCAGCAACTGAACAGAGACAGGGAGGGAGTCCTACTGCTACTGGGTCTAAGGCAGTGCTAAAATACGCAACAGGACGGCTCTTGTCTCCGTGGGGTTGAGTCAGGACCCCTTGAGCAAACCCATCTTTTTTGTGACAATAAAAGAGTTGTTGTAGTCATGTTGGTCTCAGGATATTAGAGCGACAAGGTGGGAGAGGTGATATCTTTTACTGGACCAACTTCTATTGGTGAGAGAGAGACAAGCATTTGAGCTACACAGAGCTCTTAATGTCTGGGAAACTTACTCAGGGCAGGATCACACCAGAAGCGCAACTGTGTTGCAGCTAGTCTGGTGAAGATGCTGTCTGCCGACGGGACAGCACTTAGGTCACTGTAACTTGTGTCACTCAGTTAGATCAATTTAAGCAGTAGTGTAGACCTGCCATCAGACTTCACGGGAGGACACACAGCAGTTCCTCCTATCCATCGAAGGACAGAAGGAATACATCCCATCCAATGCATATCCATCCATCTATCCATCTATCGTGTAGTAGACAGCAGCAATATGTGCATAAGCATACTCAAAAATATAAACATGGGTATGATCAGGGCCCTAGTTTAGAAAAGGAGAGTGCAATGGGTTCCTCTGTGGTACAACCTGGGACGGGGATTCCTCTGTGCCTTCTTAATTCTCCAGGCTGGACTGTCTCTCACAACGCTTTCCCTGTGTGAAGAAATGAATCCCATGGGTGCTGTTATCACTGAGGCCAACAACCAGCTAGATCATATCAATGCTGCCTGAGCCACTCATGAATCTCACAGAGAAAGACACCAACCAGTCCACCCCAGCTCCTTGCCTTGCGCCCCAAAGTTACACCATCCTCCCCCTGTCAGAAACCAGACTAGTAAAGGTTTATTACCCAGTTTACCTCTCTTTCAGTGTGGAGAAAACATACACAAGCTTTTGTTAAAGCAGGACCAATCCCAACTAAATCAACCCAGTCAGTGCTTTGTCAAACTGCACCTTAAAAACCTCTAAGGATGGAGACTCCACCACCTCCTTAGGTAACCCATTCCAGTGCTTCACCACCCTCCTAGTGAAAAACATTTTCCTAATATCCAACCTAGACCTCCCCCACTGCAACTTGAGACCATTGCTCCTAGTTCTGTCATCTACTACCACTGAGAACAACTTAGTTCCATCCTCCCTGCAACACCTTTTCAAGTAGTTAAAGGCTGCTATCAAATTCCCCCTCATTCTTTTCTTCTGCAGACTAAACAAGCCTAATTCCCTCAGCCTCTCCTCATAAGTCATGTGTTCCGGCCCCCTAATCATTTTTGTTGTCCTTTGCTGGACTCTTTCCAATTTGTACACATCCTTTTTGTAGTGGGGAGCTCAAAACCGGACCCAGTACTCCAAATGAAGCCTTATCAGTGCCGAATAGAGGGGAATAATCACTTCCCTCGATCTCCTGGCAATGCTCCTACTAATGCAGCCCAATATGTCGTTTGCCTTCTTGACAACCAAGGCACACTGCTGACTCATATTCAGCTTCATGTCCACTGTAACACCCAGGTCCTTTTCTGCAGAACTGCTGCCTAGCCCGTCGGTCCCCAGTCTGTAGCAGTGCATGGGATTCTTCCGCCCTATGTGCAGGACTCTGCATTTGTCCTTTTTTAACCTCGTCAGATTTCTTTTGGCTCAGTCCTCTAATTTGTCTAGATCATTCTGTTTCCTATCCTTGCCCTCCAGCGTGTCTACCACTCCCCCATCTTAGTGTCATCTGACAACTTGCTGAGAGTGCAATCTACCACATCCTCCAGATCATTAATGAAGGTGTTGAACAATACTGGCCCCAGTACCGACCTCTGGGGCACTCCACTCATTACAGCTGCCAACTAGACATGAAGTCATTGATCACTAGCCATTGAGCCCAATGATCTAGCCAGCTTTCTATCTATCGTATAGTCCATTCATCCAACCCATACTTCTTTAACTTGCTGATAAGAATATTGTGGAAGACAATATCAAAATCCTTGGTAAAGTCAAGGTATATCACATCCACTGCTTTCCCCACATTATCATGGGGAGGAGCTTGGAAAAACCATACTTTGCAGCAGCATAGACTGGGAGTTGTCAGATGGCTCTAAGTGAGTTAGGAACCCATGTCCACTGAAATCTAGTGGGACCTAGATGCCTAATTCCTTTAGGTCCCTTTGAAAAGAAACTAAGATCTTTCCAGCTGAAAAGCTGGAATGTTAGGATCATGTGTCCGAGATTGAAAGATGATGAGAATCTACAATATACAAACAGCACACAGAAGTCAGCTTTGATAGACCGTGAGCTGTACCAACTCAAGATTGATATTCCCGCACTTCAGGAAACAAGACTTGCAGATGCTGATTCTTTCTAAGAGGCCAATTGTGCCTTCTTTTGGCATGGTAAAAGAAGTGAAGAAAATCATCTGCGTGGTGTCGGTTTTGCTGTGAGAAGTAAGTGGGCAAAGCTCCTGGAAATACCCATTGGGAAGTCAGAGTGCATTACCTCACTTAAATTTCAGACGATCATCAGCTTTGTGAACATCATTAGTTCTTATGTACCAACATCAAATCTAGCCCCGAGGAGAAGGATATATTTTACGACTCTTTTTATCAAATTGTCAAAAGAATACCATCCACTGAGCAACTTTTCCTCCTCGGTGTCTTCAGTGCAAGAGTCGGCGTAGACAACAACTCGCATCCAGATTACCTAGGACATTTTGGCATTGGCAAGATGAATGAGAATAGCCAACGACTTCTTGAATTCTGCACCGAAAATCAAATGTGTATTACCAATTCATACTTCCCAGGAAAAGATTGCCACAGAGTGTCATGGCGACATCCACAATCAGGCCACTGTCACCAATTAGATCTTGTGATCATCAGGAGGAAAGACCTACCCTCAGTGCAGAATACTTGTACGTTTCACAGTGCTGATTGGAACACAGACCATGCTTTGATCATTAGTAAAGTGAAGATTACAGCTAAGACCTATATAGAGCAAAACTTCAGAGCAAGCCCAAAATCAGTGCTACTAACAACAAAAACCAGAGGAAATGCCAAGAGTTTGTGAAGGCTTTTGAACTCAGCAAGCATGGGAAGTCACTACCAGAGAAGGCAGAGGAATTTTGGGAATGTTTAAGAACGACAATCCATGAAACAGCTTTAGCTACATTTGAGGGAAGGAGATCATCCAAAAAGGACTGATTTGAAGAAAATGAAATGGAACAATTACCTTTTATTAACACTAAGAACACAGCCTATCTGGAACACAATAAGAAGCCAACAGACAGCACCAAAGTGAGACTTGGACATGCAAATGCCAAGGTACAGACAGCAAGTAGATGTTGTGCAAATCATTACTGGACCAAGCTCCGTGGAGAGATACAGACAGCTTCAGGTAGAGGACATCTCAAAGTCAGGTATGACGGCTTGAAGAAAGCTCTACTGTCAATAGGGTTGCCCCTCTTAAATAGCAAAGTGGTGACATTATCACTGATAAAAGTAAGCAGCTCTCTCGCTGGGTTGAACAATATTCAGAGCTCTGTGCACGGAAAGGAACATCCCCAGTGAATCACTGGATCAAATACCAGCTCTATATGTCATGCCAGACCTAGCCGTGGAGCCCCCTGTAGAAGAGCTAAGCAAGGCCGTTGATTTGCTGTCAAGTGGCCAGGCTCCTGGAGAAGATGGCATCCCAGAACTCACGTTTGGGCTGCCTGTCTTGAGTTACTGGTTTCTGGAGTGAACTAAGGACCTCAGATTTTTGCCCAGTTAATATAACAGCTGTTCACCTTGTCCCAAAATGTAGGCCACTGGGAGTTTCATCTCAGAAGAAGACCTCAAAAGAGACTGAAGAATAACCTCAGTTTTGATATTTTGGAGGTACAGAGAAGTTCACGTTGTTGCTTTATCAAACTGGAACTTCCATCTGTGGCAGGGCCCATACCCAGAGCTTAAGCCAGAGGGGAAAACGTGAGTAGAGGTAGGGTTTTGAAGACACAAATGACACACCCCTACCTTCCATTGGCTTCCACTGGGAGTTAGGGTTCAGAATCACAAAGGGATTTAGGCACCTAATTGATCCTTTAGGTACCTAAATCACAGAAACAGACCCTTCGGAGATTCACAAAACCACTTATCAGCTGCCCCCGAACCCTGTAGCTGCCTCAACTTGCTCGGCGGCCATATTTTATCAGCAAAAGTTCCCCAGGTGTCTATTTCTGCCTCTGGGATGGGAATAGCAGCTTCACTCCAGGTGTCTGGAAGCTGGAGCCCCGGAGTGATGCCTGGATGGGGAAAGCCAGGCTTTCCTGGGTGCTCAGAGCTCACCTACCAGAGCAGGCCTGTAGAGGCGAGTTCACAGAAAATGGCCGGGAGAAGGAGCTCACTCATCACTTTTAGTCCAGCAGCCAGGGTGCTCCCCTGGAATGTGGGAGACCCCGTTCAAGTCCCCCACTCCACCTAGGGGGACAAGAGAGGTGAATTAGGAGCTACAACCTCTTAGGTGAGAGCCCCAGCCCCCGAGCTACGTGATAGTCAAACGTGGGGAATCCCTCAGTCTCTCCTGCTGCAGCTGTTTCGCTGTGGATAATAAGTAGGGAAGCCACTAGAGCAGCAGGAGGGGATCTTGGCTTCCCCATGTACCTGCTCTAACCACCAGGCTATACAGTCATTCTCAGACTGGCTCTGTCTCGCCCAAGTATTCTTTCATTATGTATCAACTCGACAGTTCAGCAGGAGAGATGGACAGATTCCCCGTACCAGAACATCCCCGCCCCAGCGTTTACCTGAGAACTGGCAGATACGAATTCAAATCTCTGCCTTTTTGGATGCAAAGGGGGTGGGGAACTGCAACCCTTGGTCTCTCACATCCCAGGGGAGCACCCTGACACCCCAGCTGAAATTACAACAGCGCTTGTCTTCTTTTCCCTCCCCACCACTGCCTGCTAAAATGTGGTTGGGGCGAACCCCAGCTGAAGGTCCCAGCTGTAAACCCCAAACAGAGCTTAGGACACCCCCTCTGCTCAGTACCACCCACTGGTGAGCTTTGGGGCTCCTCGGCTGGCAGGCTGACATTGGTGTATCCCATTCTGCGAGGCCTACTTCCCCGTTAATTGTCTAGGGACCCCGAGCACCTATCTCAGGCTTTGTGGACCTCAGTGATTTTTCTCGGTGCCTGAAAGTTAGATGTGGTGACACTGAGCATCACAGAGCCTGAGGCCTTTGTGAATCCAGCCCTACAAATGTTATAGGGGGTGTCTACACGGCCAAGAAACACCCAGGCCACAAGTGTTAGAGCCCTGGACAATTGGCTCAGGGTCACTGGGCTCACTGCAGAGCAGACATTTCTGTTCAGACTGAAGCCAGGACACGAGACCCTCCCCTCTTCCTGGGTTTCAGACCCCAGGGTCCAGCCCAGGTGGGAACATCTGCACAGCTGCTCTTATCCCCGCAGCCCATGCCCGGCGAGCCCAAGTCAACTGACCCAGGCTCTGGGACTCAGCACGGCAGGTTTTTTCTTTGCAGTGTAGACATAGCGTAAGTGCCATTTGTGCTCTTCAAATTCTCCCCTTAGATCAAGTGATCACTATCAGAGTGTGGAATGCTTTCCCTTAATCCCTTCAGTCGTCAACCCCAGGATGACAGCACGGTGACTTTCCTTGCTATGCTGCATAAAGCTAACGGTGCATGTATCACCTGATCTTTGCACACAAAAACCAGCAACAGACATCATGCAATAGGCTTGAAAGCTGTTCCACTCAGTGTCTCCCTGTGCTGTAACTCACCATATGAGCTGCCTGAATTGTTACCTTCCCTTGATGAATATTCAAAGACGTACATTTAAAGGATTGTCACTTTGGTGTCATTAAAGAGACCTGAACGTATATTCTGCTTGCACGAGGTGCCTTCAATAAAACAGTGAGATGCTGACCCTCTTGGAAATTGAGAAGGTAGGTGAAAAATATCTCCAATACATCACTGAACATAGCTCTAAGTGAAAAGGAGCCACCGTGTCTGGTTCAAAGCACTTCATGGAAATTCCCTGGCCAGATATTTAAGTCCCATACATTAATATTATTATGGGAAAGGATTATTATCAGAAAGCTGAATATCGAGATTTTCCACAGGTATATCTACCTCTATGTTTCTTTGTCCATATCTGTCTACCTATCTATCACCATTCATTAACCCTCCTCTTTCTATAGAAATATATGAATAATGACAGATATCTATGGAGCGATGGATAGACAGATGAGTGAATGGAGAGGTAGAGAAACAGTATTAAGAATGCTGGGGTGCACAGATAGAATCTTTTGGCTTCTATGTTCATGCAACAAAATACATAAAATTTCCATTTCCTTCTGAAATCCATCCCATAATAATATGAAACTTTAAGGCCACTGTGCCTAACTGAGTAAATTACAAAAATATATTGCATCTATATTATCAAAAAGGAAGTCATCAGTTATAGTAATTCATATTCAAGCAATGTGATTTAACCACTTTCTAGATTAGTCTAATGTGTTCAATATGTTATCTTAAAGTCGTGATCTATCTATCTATCTATCTCAATTGTAAGATCAGTGTAACTGACAGTAAAATCATCCCCTTGCATTGCTTTCTTGCCATTACTGTGACAAGCAAATACCTTTTTGTTACATGTGTACAATTAGGTGATTTTCACCCCACATCATAAAAGCAGGTAGCTGCAAACAGAAGAGTAGATTTTACCAGATGCACTGGATTTTCTTCATGACTTTAAGCAAACTAATGCAAGAAACTGGTGCCCATCAGTATTCTTTGTGTCAGACAAATATGACAACTTTGAACCAGAATACGATGTAAGGAATGGCAGTGTCATTTAGATTGATACTGAATTCGAAGGATCCTATTCTTGACCGTTTTTTGCCATGATGAGCAAAATACCCACTGACTTCAGTGCTGTAGGGTCATAATTTTTTCAGATATCATGAACAATAATGGGGATTTCTAGATTGCAGTACCTCTCCGGATCAAATTCTTGTCAGAATGTTTTCTGTCTCCCTCAGATTTAATGCTCAGGCCAGCTGAGGTGAAGTCAGTTGCTAACAAATACTGTGGATAGAGGCGGTCCTTTTTTTAGAATTCAGAATTTAAATTTGGGACTAATATCAACTTTCAAAAACATTTTAAAAAATCAGGCTGAATCAAGAGAGACAATTCTTCTTGAGATGCCCTTGCCTTTAGAACTCATTACCCACACTTGGGACTCCATTCTGACATCAATGGGGCTATTCCGGTACTTGAAGGTTGTGTGTGTTTGATGGGTCAGGGCCTGGATTTTCAGCATTGTGTCAGATTAAGCTCTTGGTCACATCTTTAGGCCCCATGCCAGAGCCAAATCTATTTTCCCAAGACAGTGGAGTGTGTGCTGAGTCATGAAGGGTGATGAACATGAAGGAGGGAGTTGGCCATCAGGGTTGTATATGCAGAGCATTGTCAGTTCTTTAGTCCTCTGCATCATTACTGTAAATGGTGTGGGTGATGACAGGCTATAGAATAAGTGGATATTTGTGTGTGTTTTGTCTTTAACATTTATCAAAAGTGCCTAGACTGCTGAAGAGATCTTCTTTGAGGTATTATAATCTGAGCTCCTATTTACTTAGACAATTTATAGTTGAACGATCCCAGAACTTTTTTTGTGTGCCACCTCTTCCACAATTTGTGAAAGAAAATGTCTGAATTCTTCTCTTTCTCTTACTCCTCCTCCTCTTCCTCCTTTTTTATTTTCTTCTTCTTTCTATACAGCTGTGGTTCTCAGATTGTAATCTGTAAATTATTTGGTGGTTCATGCAGAAGCTTGACCGAGTGTATAATTGCTGTTAGTATTTTTATAACCCTGACAATTCAGTCAATGACTAAATTATTCAAAAACAATATTTATATGATTCTATTATTCTATATCCATGTGATTAAAAGCTCAGTAGGAATTCAACAACCATTGGACATGGATATGCATGATGAGAATCCCCCATTTACAACAGGTAGATCCAGAATGTAAATAAGGACAGAACCCATGTCTTTCCATTGATTTCATTTGTGATATTTGTGATTGGATAGTGTCCATAAATCTTTCAGTGTATGAGCCAAATGCTAACTCATGGGTAGGTTAGGAAGAAATTTCCCTCTGAACAGATTATTTCATGATTTTCCGCTTTAGAGTTTATTACATTTTCCTCTGAAGTGTCTGGTGCAAGCCACTGCCAAAGGCTGGATGCAGGATTAGATGGGCGTTGGTTCTAATCCAGTCTGGCGGTATGACCACACCTCTGCACTCTCTGTTTGTTATCTCTGCAGGCGAAGAATCCTGTGCCTGAGGGAGATAAAAACCAAATCGCTGAATTTGTCTTTGTGATAATTTCCAACCATCCCAGGCTACAGGCCTTGCTCTTCACGGTGATCTTAATTGTATACATCACATCTCTGATGGGGAATATCCTCATTGGCATAATAATTAAGCTCACCCCTGCCCTTCACGTCCCCATGTACTATTTCATCTCCAATCTGTCTTTGGTCGATATCTGCTACACCTCGGTCACCACCCCCAAGATGCTGGCGATCCTGCTTTCAGAGGACAGAACCATCTCATTCACTGGCTGTGCTGCTCAACTTTATTTCTTTATTGTCCTGGGTCCAACTGAATGCTTCCTCCTTGCCGCCATGGCATACGACGGCTTCACAGCCATCTGCAATCCCTTGCGCTGTGTCTCTCTCATGAACAAGCAACTGTGCGTCCAGCTGGTGGCCGGCTCGTGGGTCAGTGGTTTGCTGCTCTCCTTGGGTCAGACTTCACTGATAGTCACCCTGCCCTTCTGTGCAGACAACCGGATCAACCATTTCTTCTGTGACGTGACTCCCCTCTTGAGCCTGGCCTGCGGAGACACCTCCAGGAACGAGATCGCTTTATTCGCTGCCTGCGTCTTGATCGTGATCATCCCTTCTACGCTGATCCTTGTGTCTTACAGTAGAATCATTTCCACCATCCTGAAAATCACATCAGCCCAGCAGAGACACAAAGCATTCTCCACCTGCTCATCCCACATCATTGTCATCATGCTGTTCTACGGCTCTGCCACCGCCATGTATCTGTGACCCACATCCAGCTATGCCCCTGAAAGGGATAAATTCCTGGCCCTCTTTTACTCTGTGGTGACCCCGACACTGAACCCCATCATCTACAGCCTGAGAAGCAAAGATATCAAGAAAGCCCTGAGTAGTCTGATACTTCAAAAGTCTTTAACCCCAAATTGCAAGCAGCCAGCCACTGCTTAGCTGGGGACCGATTCTGATGTCAGGTATTTTGATTGAACACTGTTGTGGTGAGGCTTCTTTATTCTGCAGAAGAGAAGAATGAGGGGGGATTTGATAGCAGCCTTTAACTACCTGAAAGGGGGTTCCAGGGAGGATGGGGCTAGGCTGTTCTCAGTGGTAGTAGATGACAGAACAAGGAGCAATGGTCTCAAATTGCAGTGGGGGACGTCTAGGTTGGACATTAGGAAAACCTTTTCCACTAGGAGGATGGTGAAGCACTGGAATGGGTTACCTAGGGAGGTGGTGGAATCTTCATCTTTAGAGGTTTTTAAGCTGCATCTTGACAAAACCCCGGCTGGGATTATTTAGCTGAGGTTAGTCCTGCTTTGAGCCTCCTGAGGTCCCTTCCAACTCTATGATTCTATGATATTATGATCATGGTCCTTCTCCATGTGCCCATGTTGAATGAGTGTTGAGGAGTCTCCAAACTATGAGGTCCTATTCTGAGCTTGAAGAACCTAATGGGAGCAGAGCATGGTCACCTGGAGTGCTAGTCAAGTGTGGCTTCTTGGGAATGGTCTGTTGACGGGGGAGAAAGGTCCTTTTCACAAAAGCAAAATTTTCCAAGAGAAAATTTTAGTTTTGTTGCCGGATGGACGGACGGACGTGAGGGCCAGGACTTTCTGATTTATAATTATTGCCCATTAGAAGAACAAAATAATTAAGACATCCAACTCCATAGAAAATGACAAAATTACCCATGGCTCATGTTTGCATGTGATTTATGTGGCATATGCATCTCTTTCCCTGGAGCACCACACTTCTATTGGCTGGTCCTTAGCACCAGACTGAGTTGATCCAAAGAGTGTTAAAACACATCCCATCTGTATTAACTCCCTATTGGTCTCCTATAGGAAAATCAAATGGGCCTATTTTCCTACCTGTCTCCTTGCATACTCCTCAGTCTAATGAGGTCTATGCACACTTACCTGTCTATCTATCCAGACCCATACACTCACAGCTATCTTACTAGGTTCTTACATGCGCTCCACTCTCATAATATCAGAGCATCTGCATGTTGCAGTGTATTTTATAGCATGCTGGCTTCAGTCCGGCAGGAGGAACACACACGGCATTTTGCATGATCTGTAGGAGTCAGTTGTAATCTGAAAATGGACTGGTGTGCACAGTCAGTGTGACAGTGCTCTGTGTGTGTGTGTGTGTGTGTGTGTGTGCGCGCGTGCAGGGGGTAGGAGAGCAAAGCGAGTGTGTGTGCGGGAAGGCTGCCGCCCATCTCTGCCCTTTTTGTGCAGCTGCATTTCATGAGGGTTACCTGGGCAAAGGAGTTCTCATGCTTACTTCCAGAGAGCCATGTCCTGCTCTCCTTTTCTCTGCTGTCAGGCAAGAGCAAACCCGGTGATGGCCAGACTCAGACTCTTGTGCAGCTGGGATTGAAATCTCGATGGCGTATTTGTACATAATGGACCTCGCCCCCTCCCAAAGTGAGGCTAGAACCCAGGAGTCCTAGCAGCAGGTTCTGACACCCTCAAGCCCATTTGGAGTTGTCGGGATAAACAATTTGTTTGAAGGAAGAGCTGGGCAAATCTGCGAGTGGAATTGTATGATGAGGTTGCTGTTGTGATGGGGCAGAGGGCAGGGCATCGTCCCAGTCAGATTGGTGGTGTCCTTGGAGGCTTTGCATCTTCCTCTGTTGCATGGGGCACAGCTCACTTGTCAGGGTTCTCTGCGTGTCTCTCACTTAATCATTTCCATGCCACGGTGGGGCCTTAGGGACCAGTGCCCATCCATCCCTACTAATCTCTGCCTCTGGCACATCATAGTTAGTCTCCTGTGGGTGGTCCTACTTCGGTCTAGTTTCAGTTGGTGGGTTGGGTTGGTGGCCTGAGATGCAAAGAAGTTGAGACCCGGTGATCTGGCGGTCCCCGTCTGGCCTGAAACGCTGACCCGGGAGTGATGACAATCCATCTCTCCCTGCTCTAACTCAGGGGACGCTGCTGCCTTCTGAAAGCTGGAGAAAGCCGACTGTCCACGATAAAGCCAGACACGTGTTTTCCCTTTGAGGGCCCTTCTCAAAGGCTTTCTGACAGTCCAGTATACTATAGCTGTGAGGGTTTAAGTATGTAATGTAAGTTCACAGAAGTATTTAGGCCTGTGTATCTGCCTGAGATGGGATTCTGGGTCTTTGGGACTGCCTGAAAGTCCATGCGATATGCAAAGAACAAAGACACAGTGTGTTCCTTTTGCCGGCCCGCCATGAGATGGGTTTGTCTTTATTACTGTGAAAAGAGAAGGGATGTGGTTAGAATGTTTCAAGGCGTAGCGAAGGTGTGATCTACCAATGCACAGGTGAGGGAAAGCTCTGACTGCTCTTCAAGACAGACACCAGAGCAAGGCCAACCAAGTGTCCAGAATCTCTTTTTAAATGTGATCTGCAAAGAAGGAGGGAGACTCTGCTGGGGGACGGTAGAGGCTTCTGGTCTGGCCCCGTCTCCAGGGACTGGCTGGTCGGGGGGATGGATAACGGGCGCTACAAAGGAACTATAAAGGATTGTTTTTTCTTTTCTTGTTTCTTTATGAAAGAGCAAAAAAAGCCCACCCAAAATGTTTTAAAGCATTTTTTGTTTCTTTTAAACTCAGACAGATCCAGTTCTTAATTTGAGCCGCGCCTGTTATGAGAGTAAAAGAATCTCTTGAGCCCTGGCACCTCTTTCGTTAGAAATTAAGCACTGGCCATCTCGATCCGTGCGTCTAACGATCTATCCTCACATTCATTTCTTACATGTATCTCGCTGTCTGCCTGTCCATCTAAAATATAAGCCTGCTTTTTGCTGAAGGACAGTATGAAAATGTTCCTCTCTTAATAATTTAGGCCTTAGCAACGGGCATAACTTGACCTGGCTATTAAAGTGACTTAGTTAAACCAGTGTGTGGACAAACTTACTTTGGTCTCAAAGAAGCTGATTTCCGGTCAACTAAAACCTATTCCTAAGTGATTTAAACTAAACCAGAATAATCTGGTTTAAACTGAATTAAGAACATCCACCTCACTTTTTGCTTTCCTTTAACTTTATCCTTTTATATTCACAGCTTGAGTTATACTGGGGGAGGCTGAAATGGGGGAGGCTGTAAAGTATGGTCTTCTCTGGTTTTACTGGGGCATTACAGGGAGGGCTGGGAGATGCTGACTGCAAGCTCTAACACCTGCACTGAAGAGGAGAAGGGGTGGGGAGGTGGGGTGGAAATCCCTTCCTGACCCCTGCCCATGGCCATCTGAAACCCTGAAGCATGAGCTTTAGGAACGTGGAACTTTTACTGCCCCCACCATCACAACCAACCACCTCCTACAATCCCACTCAGACATTTCTCCACCTCACTCTTTAAGTTGCTCACCCACAGCTCTGACTGGGAGGCTTTTGAAGAACCTTCCTGCTCTGATGGTTAGAAACCTCCTGCTAATTTCCTGCCAGAATTGGTGCATGGCCCGGTTAGAGGCTGGGGCAGGGAGGGGCGGGTGGCAGAAGAGCGCAGCAGCCAGGGAAGAATTGCAGGGAGAAGACAGTTGTGTGTGAAAATCCACCTGGCTGTGAGAATTCAGCCGCCTCCCTCCATCTCTGCTATAAAGGGAGCTGGACGAGGGGGTGCTGATACCTGCTCTCTGAGCCGCTGGGTCCCTGGGACGTGGTCTCTGGGTGTGTAGGAGCAGCCAGATCTGGATTTGATGCCTGAATGCTATGTGGTCACCTAGGGGAGTGCCAGGGAGAGCCCCCCCCTACTTACACACAGTCTCCCACATTGCCCTTCCCACAAGCACAGCCTCACCTTCCAAAACAGGACTTGGTGGACATCAAGATGAGGCCACATTGAAAACTCCAGCACAAGCCCGTGCTCTGTCTTCTAGGAGGTGCGGGGCTCTCTCACTCTCTTCACCCTCTGAGCAGGGTCCATTCCTCCCAGCAGGCAGCAGCAGGGACTCACCTGGCCCTTCGGCACCAGATGAGCCATCTCTGTGGCTGTCACCCTGCTGCCTCACCCCAGAGCTGGCTGCATCTTACCTCTGCTGTGCACATGGGGTTGAAGGGAGAAGATGCTTTGTGAACTCAGGCCAAGTGTAGACAATGTGCCGCGGGGGGATGATGTGCTTCTCCTCTGCCAATCAAGGGAAGGGCAAAACCCTGCCTAGGCAAAACCATTGTGTGGGTTCTGTACTCAGCCAGCACCTCGTTAAACATCCTTATTAATGAACTACAAGGTCGCACGCCTCCCTGAATCTGCAGAAGAAGGCCAAGCGATTCTGGCTTTGCGATAAGCTTGTTATTTTATGTAAAGCATTCAGACCACAGAAGGAGAGAGTAATTCCAGTGCACCAATTGTAGTTTTATTTGACTGGGAAAGGAGAGAAATGGGGACAGTGTCAGCTTCTGATACCAGTTTGGTGTTATCCTTAAGCTGTATCCATAACCCTAACCCATAACCTGGGATTTAAGCACGAGTTCATCTTTAAAACTTCAATGGGGCCAATCTGATGTTTAAAGTGAAGAATGGGCTGAAGTGGCTTGTGGGATCAGAGCCTTTGCACAGAATACTCAAAGTGAGTGTTAAATTCACAATCACAGGTGTTTGCACCACATCGTCCATATTACGTGTACATTCTCAGAGATCTATTAACGTCAATAGAGATAGGACAAATTAAACCCGTTAAGAATTGGCCCCTTGATGTTTCAGGAGCCTGAGTGTGAAACTTCCATTTATTTAGAGAAGCAAACCAGAGCATATTTAAAGTGTTCCCAGTGTAAACAGCTCAAAGTTCAAACACCGAGTCCTTATGATGAGCTCTTTGTAAATGAGCAATGGAGTAAGATATAGTCATAGAAAATCCTTGTTAAATAATATTTATTAAGGAGTACTTAAAAGAAAATCATGATGTGAACATAGACAATCATTAACAGGAAAAGAAGCACAATAATTTGCATAGAATAATTGTTATCTAGCCACCTAGCTAACATAATCCACAATCAAATAGAAATCTATCATTATGAGGTTGTGTGTTAGGACAAGGAATGGTCCTATCTGTCCGTGTCTCTGTCTAATCTCATGCTTTCCTTGTCATATATGTAATGTACACAACCATGCACAAAGATGGTATCCTAATACTACTAACAGACCAACCTCTGAGAGCCTTTCTCAGCTTGGAAGTGAGTAGATCGACTTCTGATGGTGTATGGAATAACAGATCAGAGCATGTGATGGAACATTTCCACCTATACCCAGGCTAGAACAAAATGACCCCAGTCAAGTGATGGGTAGCAGTTCATTATAAAGAGATAGAGAGATGGAGAGATAGATAGAGAGATAAAGGGGGTCTATGGGGATAGATAAAGAGATAGAGAGATAGATAGATTCCAGTCTTAATTTCATTAACGTAAACCTATAGTAATTACTTTTTTTCTTGAGTTATGTTTTCCTGGATTTTTACTAGTGTTAAAACCCAATTCTTCATAAACAGATTGCACAGTATGCTCTCATGGAGGCAATAATGTCATCAGATGATTATATTTATACAGAAACACCGAATTAAATTGCTACCGAAGGAGACGTATGGACATTTTATTCTTGTTGAATAACCTCCAGCACATCCATTTACTCAATGCGCTGTTGATCTTCTTGTTCCTCATGCTGGGATTCATCATTGGTGGCAACACGAAATAGTGAGCAGCCACTAAGAGATTCAGACCCGAGGCTGAGCCGGAGGTGGGTTTCAGATAGGCAAAGGTAGCAGTGCAGACTAACAAGGAGACCACAGTGAGGTGAGGGAGGCAGGTGGAGAAGGCTTTATGCTGGCCCTGCTCAAAGGGGATTCTCAGCACTGCTCTGAAGATCTGAACATAAGACATAGTTATGAAAACAAAGCACAGACTAAAGACAATAACTCCAACTTCACTGAGGTAAGAGTCAGAGCAGGCCAGCTTGAGGAGCTGGGGGACTTCACAGAAGAACTGATCCACTGTGTTGCCTCCACAGAAGGAGATTGTGAAAGTGTTCCCGGTGTGCAGTGCAGAGTTGAGAATGCCACTGATCCAGGCACTGGCGGCCATTTGGATACAAGCTGCACTGTTCATCACCATTGATCAGAGGGTTGGACTAGATGACCTCCTAAGGTCTCTTCCAACTTGGAAGGGACTCTGCTTGCATCCCAACCAGGGCTTTGTCAAGCCTCAGCTTAAAAACCTCTAAGGATGGAGATTCCACCACCTCCCTAGGTAACCCATTCCAATGCTTCACCACCCTCCTAGTAAAAACTTTTTCCTAATGTCCAACCTAGACCTCCCGCCCTGCAACTTGAGACCGTTGCTAATATTCTATGATTCTATGATCTCGTAGTGCAGTGGTTGCTGAAATAAAGAATAAGAAAAAAAAGACTTGGGCGACACATCCGGAGTAAGAAATGGACCTGGTGTTCATGAGGGAATTGACCATGGATTTGGGGATGATGACGGAGACGGAGCAAAGGTCTAGGATCGACAGATTCATCAAGAAGAAGTACATGGGGGTGTGAAGATGACGGTCGAGGGCTATGGCTGTGACGATGAGAAGGTTCCCCACCAAGGATGACAGGTAAAGCACTAGAAACACCACAAAGTGTAAAATCTGCAGCTCCCAAATGTCAGAGAATCCCAGGAGAAGGAACTCAGTCATGGTGGTTTGGTTGGACATTTTTTTTCCTCAGTCCATTGTGTGATGGCTCTGGCGGGAATGAGACGGGCGATGGTTAGGATTAGAGCTACAAAGGGAATGTCCCTGATTCCCCTTTCCCTGATATCTGATTGTATGAATGTCAAAGGTGCAGAGCACTCGTCATTTACAATGACTAGGTGTTGTCAGTGCTCCTCACGCTGACAATCAATCCAGCGTGTTATCACACTGGTGTACATTGGATCGGCTCCTTTAAAATCAATGGAGCTTTGTTACTTCACCTCATCTGAGGCTGCGTCTCAAGGAGTGGCTTGTTCAAATGCAGAGTGAAGAATGGAACAAAGTAAAATCCAAATCCAACAATCCTCGCAAAGCAGGGCCTTCCGTGGTGACCATCACCAACCTCACACCTTGGCCATGAAGCTGATAGACTAAAACTCCAGCACCACCTGATTCCCACGCTGCAGGGCAACATGATGTGCACTCCTCCAGCATGGGAAGTGGCAGCTTTTCTCTCCCAGCTCTGTGCCTAGACGGCTGCTGCCTGCTTCCCAACTGATTTACAGCACCAAATCCCAGCTGCACTTCTGCCTGTGTGTAAAAATGGGCCAATCTCATCCCTCCATTACTGCTACGCTGCATTGTTTACTCTGTGCTGTGCGGTGCAGTGGTTGCCAGGACACTTGGGCTCTGTTCTTGTTCCTGCCAGTGACCTGCTATGTGACCTTGGGCCAGTCATTTCCCCTCTTGGTGACTGTTCCCCTCCCTCCCATTGGGTTCTCAATGAGAAGTCAAAATGTTCCTGAAGGGTGGAAAAATTCCAATCAGCAGCAGGTGTCTGATTGAACGGAGAGTAAAAGTCTTAATGAGTTCATATAGCAATTCATATTTATCATCTTAATTTCTCCTGTATTTTGATCCCCCAACATATTTAATTGAAATAACAAACTTACTGTACTGGTCTTTGTGGATTTTTTCCCAACAGATGATGCATCCAGTCATCCAGCACCAGGATTCTTTGATCAATATCTATCTCTAAACCAGAATCTAGAAGCTGAAGGCACAGCTATCTGAGAATCCTTCCCCCTCATTCTAAGACTGTCCTGACAGAACCAGACTCAGATCTGCCACTCTCCACGGATGAGCTGTGTGTAGCTGGCTGTGAGCTGCACTGACATTAAAGGAGCGATGCTGCGGGGAGGCAATTTATCCACGTCTGTTTGCTAAGGGCTAGTGGGACTCACTCCCTGGAGCCCTGCACGGCTCAGAAGCAGGGGCCCAGAGGCAAAAGTTTATCAATGACTTGATTTTAAAGCCATTACAATCCTCTAGTCTGACACCCCAGCCTGCCACAGGCCCTGGGATCTGCCCCAGAGTTCCCTGGCTCCAGCCCAGTTTCTGTGTTATCTGTGGGCCAGGATTACAAAGGGATTTTGGCACCTAAAGGTGGAGACGGGCGCCTAGTGGGATTTATCAAAGCTCATGGCAAAGTCTGTTGCCATCCAAGGGGAGTTAGGCACTTACCCTGCTTAGGTGCTACTGTAAATTCCACTAGGCGCCTGTCAACTTCTGCAGATGCCTGCGCCCCTTTGTAATGCTGCTCTAGTGTCTATTTTCATCTCGCTGCTCCAGGGCAGGGGCCACTCTGCTTCCTACAGCTCTTCTCCACAGACCCCTTTACTGGGATCCCTGGCCCCTTCCCAACTGTCACAGGGCCCCTGACCCTTAAAGGGACAGGCCACCCTGTGACAGTATCTTTGTACAGCGCCTTGCACCAGGGCTGTGGTTTTTAGGAGCTACCACAATATACTTGTTTTGCAAGAATAATAACAGACGTCAATGGGTTTATGTCACCTTGGGCCTTGGGGCACATTGGTTTGGTGTCAGCTTTTGGTGACTAATCTGACCTGCAGAAGACTTAAAACTGCCCAATCAGATTCTATTGTATAACATGGGAAAGAACCGGGCATGATCATCTCATTAACGATTGCAACATAATGTGTGTTAATTATTGTTGTTTATTTGTATTGAAGACTCAGAAAGTGCCAATACTGCTGTTCTAGGCGCTGTACGCACCCATGACCAAAAGACGGTGCCTTTCATCAAAGAGCTTATAATGTACATATAAGGGGAGAGAAAACAGAAGGATATGAGAGACCGGTGGTATAACAACAGTGAGGTGACCATGATAAGCAGTGGTCTCAACAGGCCAGCTGCTCACCCACTATCGAGAGTTTTGCAGATGTATGCGCAAGAGGGCAGAGTTAAGGGTACCTGTTCATGTTACAGTCCCTAAGGAGGGAATATTCAGAGAGGCTTACAGGAGTTAAGTGCTTACCTCCCATAAAATCGGGAACTGGGCACTCCTTGGAAATTCTTTGAGAAATAGCAAGTGACCTTTTAGTCAATGGTTGTTCTCATGTAATTAAAGACTTTATCATAATGCAGACCCAAAGGAGTACAGTCAAGGGGGTTGTACATATTACTGCATGTCACTGGGAAAGCAAAAATTACTATAGTATTGCATACACAGAGCCGAGCAAAGATAAGGCTGTGTGATCATGCTGCATTATAATCCTTGAGAATAACACGTATTGTTGTCATTACAGATAAGGACGGGCATTTTCAACCGAGCCTGAGGGAGTTAGGAGCCCAAAAGAGACTGAGATTTCTGCACCCGATTCCCTTGTCTGCCAGCCTGGATTACAGGCTGTACCCACACGAGGCATTCCCACTGTATGGGACAACAAGATGTAACCATTACTGTTATTGCCAGATGGTGCTGACCGCACCACAATGGAGAGTGCAGCTTTGCCTTGGGCATTTGGGGTGCCTGGTAGTGCAAGGTTCTTGTTCAAGTCACTTAAAGCGACAGATTAAAAAAAACAAACCAGCAGCATATTTCTTGTTATATGTTAGGGTCAGATGTTTAAAGATATTTAGGTTCCTAACACCCGTTAATTGCAATGAAATGTAGGCTTCTAAGTCACTTGGACATTGCCATGTTGAGTGGAGCAATGAGTAAACACTTTAAAAATCTGGCATATCCAGAGCTGGGGAGCTGAGGTCAGGGTCCCATTGCGCTAGGTGCTGCAGACATATAACAAGGGAGAGTCTCTTCCCTGAAGAGCGTGCCGTCACAGTTCAGGGGAAATGCACCTGTGTTTTCCCCCTCTGCGGTCCAGCAAGGCCACCTGCTCTATGCTTCCAGCTCCGCTGCCTTCACATCTCTAGGGTGGAGACCTGTGTCTCTCTCCCTCCTCAGCGGGGACCTCCCTGCCTACACAAGGAACTGAGCTTTTGCCTAACGAGAGAGGAGACATTTGCTTTCCCCTCCCCCTGGAGATTCCTTGGGAAACACTCTTCTTGTCTAGCCTTTTGTTTAAAATAATCCTTAGAATCTTATATCACTTCCCATGGTTTGCACTGGCCACGTCTGCTTCCTGCAGGCGTTACACGCAATCCCACAGTAATACGTACACTTTGCATTTGTAATAAAATAGACCCAAAGCTACTGAAACTTCATTCCATTAGGTTTTTCAAGGATATTGCAGGTAATGGCCATATCTGTCACACATTCTTAGTAGACAAGACAGACAAAGGGGAGGGGAAACTGAGGCACAGAGTGGGGAATTGTTCTGTCCGAGGCCATGCAGGAGGTCATTGTCAGAGCAGGGAACAAAGCCCTCCTACTCCAAGGAGCTATTTACTGGATCTTGATGCTTCTCCATAGACATTTGGAGGATTTTGTCTACGTATTTATCCACCCCACACATGACAGGTTGGATTATGCTCTGATATTGAAGACTCACTGCTCAGCACATATCTTCAAAAGGCTGGGTTTCGGCATAATTGGAGGTGGGAAATTTACATTCATGGCCCATTCGATATTCCCCAGGCAAACTACTTCCCGCTGTTTGTTCCAAAAGTCCATTCTCATCTGGCACATTGCTCAATATAGTCCCTTGAAATTCATAACACATCCCAGGGCTCACATCCCATCTCCTCCTTAAAGAGTTTACATACAATCCCTGACCACTATAATATGTAAATTTAATGCAACAAGGTATTTCAAGGAGATTGTAGGAAACTGCTGGATCGTTCATGCCATCTTGGCTTCAGGAGAATTCTCTGGTTTTCTTTAGGATTTTGTGGAGAAGCGGGGTTAATCTCACCACTCCATGCAGTTCAGAGGTTCCCAGGAAGAGGCTTGTCAGTTCAGGGTCTGGAGGGCTTTTAGTCTGGCAGAGCCCCCAACACGATCAGTCAAGAAGAGAAGACAGGTTACGGTGGAACTGATGCAGAGTTTGGATCCAAGCATCAGAACAGAGGTTTGAGCTTTGATAGGGGATTTGTAGATGCCAGGTTTGTTTATGGATAAACAATGTCTGGACAAAAGGAGCTGATCATTCCTGGAAGGGTGTCTTTTCTTAAGAGAGGGCTCACAATGCAACCAGGTTTCTGTGTTTTGCATACCAATAACTAGAATGGTCTGATAACTGCGGAACTGGATGTGTACAGGTGTGAGTTCAGTTACATCTAGAGCAGAGATTTCCCAAAATGCAGTGCTTCCCTGTTTCAGCAATCCCAGAGTTCATTGCGTGTTCTATCTTCGATGTAGATGAGGCTTCTGTTCTCCATTCATGTGCTAACTGAGATGCTTATGAGGCATGGGGAGTTGTCTCACCCTTGATGGGAGGGTTTCAATTTTGTCTCCTGCCTTTTCATATTGAGAATGTCTGGTTTCCGGTTCAAGCAGCCTGCAGGGTGGTGGTGGTGGGGGTATTCAGGTGAGCAACTGGGGTTTTGCGCCCTGGTTCCCCAAGAACACAGAGCTGCTAGGTAACACCCTGCCCGGACACACACACACCAGCCAGTGTTAAAATATTCTCCTGGCTACAGTCAGACCCTCACACCGGCCGGGGCAGAGGCTTGTGCTGGAATTATTAGCAAGCCCCGTGAGCCCGGCCCGGCCCAGCAAGGAGCTCGCTTAGCAGATGCTGAAACATGCACCGGCCCGGAGGGCTGTGCTGCCCGCAAGTGGCTCCGCATCCTGTCCGGGGGTTGGGCTTCCTAGGTCAGAGCCTGCCGCATCCACAGCCCGGCTTGCCTGCTGCTCCGTGCCTGCGTCCCCAGCCAGGCAGTGTGGGGCACCCCGTCCCTGTAGCCCAGCCACTGTGGGGCTGGAACCGGCCCCCGTCCCCGGGCCAGTGCCGGGCTCTGCCAACAGGAGCTGCTGAGCCAGGGGCTGTAGGTGATGGAGAGACCTGGGGACCAGCTGGGCAAACGGGCTGCGTGCCCCAATCCCGGAGCCCCTGGAAATTGGCGTCAGCCCAGGTAATGGAGCCGCTGCCGTTGCCCTGCTGGGATCGGCCTCAGGGACAAAGCTGGGGGAGCACAGGAGTGAACGTTGCAGGGGAGAAGGCAGAGGGTGGAGCTGGAATCAAGGGTCCCTCTTTGATCTCTTTGGGGGTGGGGTGGACAGGAAGGGAGGGTGAACAATGGAGCATGGCTGGGGGGACCCTTTGAAAGGTGCAGATAGATTGACCCCTCTATGGGTGTCTGTCCCCCAGTTCTGAGATGCAATTGCCTCCATGGTGGTTTCTGGTTCAAGCAGCCTTTGGTTTCTGGTTTATGCATGGGCTGGTGGGGGGTAATTCAGGTGAGCCAGAGAGAGAGAGAGTTGGGGTTTTGCGCCCTGGGTCCCCAAGAACACAGAGCTGCTAGGTAACACTATCTCCCATTGATTTCAATAGGAGTGAAGTGTCTGACCTGCTTCAGCTCTCTGCATCTTTAGGTGCCTAAATCCCAGTGAAAAGCTGCTTCTTGGGCTTTAGGCCTGGTCAGCACCAGAAAATCCGATCCGCAGAACTGTCTGTCAGAGGAATGAAAATTCACACCCTAAGTGGCGTAGTTAAGCCGACCTGTATCCCTGCCTCTCAGGGACGTGGGGTAACTGCACCAATGGGGGAGAACCCTCCGTCGGCATAGGGAGGGCATTTACATTGAAGTGCTACAGTGGGTCATCTGTAGCAGTGCCACTGTAGCGGTTTAAGTGTAGACAAGCTCTAGTGCCTCTTCTCTCACTGACATTGTATCATCTGGAAGCTGTGATTGAATGATTTTTAGCAGTGGTGATAATAGGGATTGTGATTA
>NW_027131639.1:0-2679 GCF_026122565.2 Emydura macquarii macquarii | reverse complement strand
CACATTACAGGAAGGATGTGGATAAATTGGAAAGTCCAGCAGAGGGCAACAAAAATGATCAGGGGGCTGGAGCACAAGACTTATGAGGAGAGGTTGAGAGAACTAGGCTTGCTTAGTCTGTAGAAGAGAAGAATGAGGGGGGATTTGATAGCAACCTTCAACTACCTGAAAGGGGGTTCCAGGGAGGATGGAGCTAGGCTGTTCTCAGTGGTAGTAGATGACAGAACAAGGAGCAATGGCATGAAGTTGTAGTGGGGGAGGTCTAAGTTGGATATTAGGAAAACCTTTTTCCCTAGAAGAGTGGTGAAGCACTGGAATGGGTTACCTCGGGAGGTGATGGAATCTCCATCCTGAAAGGTTTTTAAGGCCCGGCTTACCAAAGGCCTGGCTGGGATGATTTAGTTGGGGTTGTCCTGCTTTGAGCAAGGATTTGGACTAGATGAGCTCCTGAGGTCCCTTCCAACCCTAGTCTTCTATGATTCTATGATTCTCAGCTGTAAAACAAAGGACTCGGACCCATCCAGGCACTGGATCTACACCAGAGGAACTGTACAAGCCTGCAAACTCCACAATTCTGCTGTGAATCTGATATATATAGATTTTGAAGTGCTTTGGTTTAGTTATTTAACATCTCTCCTTATTTGTTTCTTTCCTTTGTAATAAACCTTTAGTATTAGTTACTAAAGGATTGGCTGGCAGCATGATATTTTGGGTAAGATCCAAACTCATATTGATCTGACAGTGTGGCTGACCATTTGGGGATCAGGAGAACATTTTTTGTAAAGGAAACAAAGTTTTAATAACTTATATCTTTACTGGACCTAGTTGCTAATTGAGGCCAGAGATTGAAATGCAATATAGCGGGCTGTGTAGCTACTGGTTTTTATCTTCTTGAGAACCAGTGCGGGGGGATCGGAAGTGCTGTTTGAGATTGGTTGGTGAATCTATTGAAAGTTTGGGAGAATCAACTATTCTTTTTGCATCTTACCCTGACCTTGGCATTTTGAGGTGGCCTTTTGAGGTAAATAGTTTAATGCAAAATGAGGTGGGGTTGAGACAAATTACAAACCTAAATCAATTTGAAAAAAAAACCCCTAAAAACAATGGGTAGCCCTGACTGGAAGGAGTAAAAATCAGTGCAAGGCAGGAACTGTATGGGATAGCGCTTACCTGAAGCTCCAGGATGTTTGTAGTTGAAGTGATGCCCTCTATTTCTCAGAGTTAGGTGACCAGGCTTAAGGATCCATGGCTCAGTTTAATCAGAACGAGGATTCTCCCCATAAAGAGCCCAGGTATCTAGGGAGGGATGTGCAGGTGCCGCAATCTCATCAGGAGCAACATGCTGCTGCTGAAGTGGGGATTTTTGTACCTTTTCAGGAGCAGGCTGTCTCCCCTGAATGCGCCTGTGAGGAACATTTAAATGACTGAGTCTGGGGAGTTCCTGCTGGGACTTTTGTGTCCATGGCCCAAACAACAGCTGTGACGCAGCCACCTTTGCAAACTCACCTGACATCTCTCTGCTTCCACCTCCTCACTGGGGCTAGTCAAACGTTTTCTGTCAAAACCTTTTTGGGAGGAAAGCTTGGTTTTTGACTAAAGGAGAATAGTCTGCTTCCCTCAAAAAGTTTTTTGGAAAGGCTAAAAAAATTGTCCAAAACTTCATTTTTGCACTAGTATTTTGGGAGTGTTAATAAGTTTTGCGCTGAATTTCTTTCTTTCTTTCTTTCTTTCTTTCTTTTTCTTTCTTTCTTTCTTTCTTTCTTTCTCTTGTTTTGTTTCCAAAATATTTGTCTGTTTTCAGCAGAAAATCTTAGGTTTCCAGTTTATGTTGGACACTCAGCATTCATGTCAAAATTCAACTGAAGGAAAAAATACTCTGACCAGTTTTCCTGTTTACATTATAATGGTTATTTATTATTTGTGTGAGGATAGCACATAGGAGCCCAGTCATGGCCCAGGACCACATTGTGCTTGGTGCTGTATAAACAAAGGCTGAGCTCCTTGCTTTGAATGACTAAAATGCAAACTGAGCCCTTTTAGCTCTCGCTTCAAGCTAGCCTGCTTCACTCAGGAAGTTCTTATTCACACCAGCACCTGCACTGCATGGAACATTGCCCCTTTCCTGGACATGGATTACTCACTTCAGTCGGGCTGCAGGATGAAGGAGATGCTGGTGCCGTCTTCAGCACAGGCCTGTGCGGTAACTGCCGTGAATTGGAGAACTGCTTTTTTTCCAACCTCTGTAAAGTTCCAAAGGGTCTCAGAAGCATGTGGAGGTTCATGCTGAGTATTGATAAAATGAGTAGCTCAGGGGCACCCAAAGCCATCTCCCTGAGAGTGGTGCTGGCAGACCGGTGCCAACTCGTGTCTAGGCCCATAGGCCTCACCGAACACTGACAAATGCATGGCTGGAAACCAGCCTGGCTCACCTTTGGGTTAGAATTGCTAAAATTGGGATTAGAGTTACAGAAATGTGTTTAGTGTTTAGACTTTCTGAAATCCTTGTAGGGCCCTGCATGCATTAATCTCACCTATAGCTTCTGTTTCCCATGGTAGAAGGTTTTAGTGAGTGTCTGCATTGTAAACTTTTGTAACTGTGGAACTCACCAAACAGGAAAGAAGCATTGATTGAAGCAAAGTCCTCGTCCCATGCTCAAGAAGACATACTGAAACCAGATT
>NW_027131638.1:0-2619 GCF_026122565.2 Emydura macquarii macquarii | reverse complement strand
CCCTAACCCTGTAAACCCTGGGGACCGAGACAAAACCCTAACCCTGCAAACCCAAACCATGGATACCGAGAACCAAACCCTAACCCTGCAAACCATGGGGGCGGAGACTAAAACCCTAAACCTGCAAACCCAAGGGACCGAGGAACAAACCCTAACTCTGCAAACCCAAACCCGGGGGTCCGAGGCCCAAACCCTAACCGTGCAAACCCAAGACTTGGGGACCGTGGCCCAAATCCTTAACCTGCAAACCCAAATCTGGGGGACTGAGTCTAAAACCCTAACACTACAAATCCAAACCCGGAGGTCCGAAGCCGAAACCCTAACCCTGCAAACCCAAACCCGGGGGACTCTGGCCCAAACCCTAAACCTGCAAACCCAAACCCGGGGGACAGAGGCCCAAACCCTAACCCTGCAAACCCAAACCCGGGGGACCGAGGCCCAAACCCTAAACCTACAAACCCAAACCCGGGGGAACGAAGCCCAAACCCTAACCCTGCAAACCCAAAACCGGGGGACCGAGGCCCAAATCCTAACCCTGCAAACCCAAACCCTGCGAACCGAGACCCAAACCCTAACCCTGCAAACCCAAACCCTGGGGACCAAGACCCAAACCCTAAACCTGCAAACCCAAACCCGGGGGACTGAAGCCCAAACACTAACCGTGCAAACCCAAGCCCTGGGGACCGAGGCCCAAACCCTAAACCTACAAACCCAAACCGGGGGGAACGAAGCCGAAACCCTAACCCTGCAAACCCAAACCCTGAGGACCGAGACCCAAACCCGGGGAGAGCCCAAACCCTAAACCTGCAAACCCAAACCCGGGGGACCGAGGCCCAAACCCTAAACCTACAAACCCAAACCCGGGGGAACGAAGCCCAAACCCTAACCCTGCAAACCCAAACCCTGAGGACCGAGACCCAAACCCTAACCCTGCAAACCCTGGGGGCAGAGACCCAAACAATAACCCTGCAAACCCAAACCCGGGGGACCGAGGACCAAACCCTAACCCTGCAAATCCAAACCCAGGGGGACAGAGGCCCAAACCCTAACTCTGCAAACCCAAACCCGGAAGACCGAGGCCCAAACCCTAACCCTGCAAACCCAAAACCGGAAGACCGAGGCCCAAACCCTAACATTGCAAACCGAAACCCGGGGGACTGAGGCCCAAACCCTAACCGTGCCAACCCAAACCCGGGGGACCGAGGCCCAAACCCTAACCTGCAAACCCAAACCTGGGGGACCGAGTCCCAAACCCTAACCTGCAAACCCAAACCCGGAGGTCCGAGCCCAAACCCTAACCCTGCAAACCCAAACCCGGGGGACCGAGGCCCAAACCCTAAACCTGCAAACCCAAACCCGGGGACTGAGGCCCAAACCCTAATTCTTCAAACCCAAACCCTGGGGACCGAGGCCCAAACCCTAACCCAGCAAACCCAAAACCGGGGACTGAGGCCCAAACCCTAAACCTGCAAACCCAAACCCAGGGGACCGAGGCCCAAACTCTAACCCTGCAAACTCAAACCCTGCGAACCGAGGCCAAACCCGGGGGACCGAGGCCCAAACCCTAACCCTGCAAACCCAAACAAACCTGGGGGGACCGAGGCCCAAACCCTAACCCTGCAAACCCAAACCCAGAATAAACCCCCTGCAAACCCAAACCCTGGGGGAAACCGGGGGAGAGGCCCAAACCCTAACCTGCAAACCCAAACCCGGGGGACCGAGGCCCAAACCCTAACCCTGCAAACCCAAACCCGGGGGACCGAGGCCCAAACCCTAACCCTGCAAACCCAAACCTGGGGACCGAGGCCCAAACCCTAAACCCAAACCCGCAAACCCAAACCCCCAAACCCTGGGGGACCGAGGCCCAAACCCTAACCCTGCAAACCCAAACCCGGGGGACCGAGGCCCAAACCCTAAACCTGCAAACCCAAACCCGGGGGACCGAGGCTCAAACCCTAACCCTGCAAACCCAAACCCGGGGGACTGAGGCCCAAAACCTAACCTGCAAACCCAAAGCCGGGGGACCGAAGCCCAAACCCTAACCTTGCAAACCCAAAACCGGGGGACCGAGGCACTAACCTAACTCTGCAAACCCAAACCCGGGGGTCCGAGGCCCACTAACCCAAACAAACCCAAACCCAAACCTAACCCTGGGGGACCGAGGCCCAAACCCTAACCCTGCAAACCCAAACCCGGGGGACCGAAAACCCTAACCTGCAAACCCAAACCCGGGGACTGAGGCCCAAACCCTAACCTGCAAACCCAAACCCGGGGGACCGAGGCCCAAACCCTAAACCCCTGCAAACCCAAACCCCAAACCCGGGGACCGAGGCCCAAACCCAAACCCTGGGGACCGAGACCCAAACCCTGCAAACCCAAACCCGGGGGACTGAGGCCCAAACCCTAACCCAAGCAAACCCAAACCCGGGGGACCGAGGCCCAAACCCTAACCCTACAAACCCAAACCCAAACCCTGGGGACCGAGGCCCAAACCCTAACCCTGCAAACCCAAACCCTGAGGACCGAGACCCAAACCCTAACCCTGCAAGACCCTGGGGGCACCGAGACCAAAACCTAACCCTGCAAATCCAAACCCCGGGGGACCGAGGACCAAACCCT
>NW_027131637.1:0-2693 GCF_026122565.2 Emydura macquarii macquarii | reverse complement strand
AGTCCAGCCCTGCTTGTGCAGCAGTTCGAATCGCACAGAACATCCTGACAAAGTGGGTTACAGCCACGAAAGCTGATGTCCGCAGAAACTGGTGAGTCTTTAAGGTGCTAGAGGACTCTCGTTGTTTTTACAGAACATCCTGAGTATTTTTAGGTAGGGGAGAATGTCAGGATCGTAGGATCTGGGCACCTAGTAGGCAGGACCAAGTACCCCTCCCCTTGACCCCGTTGCTCCCAGGTGTGGCATTACCTGGCACAGCCGCCGCGCAGTGCACATGGCATCCCAGACTACAGCACTTCTCACCCGCTCCACATTCGCTGTCAGCACTGCACTCCACAAGGCAGATTGTCCTGATGTCGGAGTCGATCTTTGGGCAGTACCCTGGCTTTTCTGGGAAGAGAACAGTGAGCGAGCAGGCTCAGCATTGGCTGGCCTAGTGACAATGGCAAAGGCCACCATGTAACCACAGCCTCTGCTCTGCTTCTGTGGCCGTGAGCCGGCTCTGGCCATTCAGAGTGCTAGCTGGTGTCTGCACGTAGCTCTCAAGGGGAGGCTGGGCGACGCACAGCACCCTAGAAATATGGGACTGGGAGGGACCGGAGAGGCCATCTAGTCAGTGCCCTGCACCTAGGCAGGACTAAGTATGATCTAGACCAGCCCTGAGAGACGTTTGTCTAACCTGCTCTTCATAACTTCCAAGGACAGAGACCCCCACGCCCTCCCTAGGCAGTTTGTTCCAGTGCTGTGCTCCCAGGCAGGACGCTTTCCCTAACGTCTAAGCTAGTGATTTGCGTCACTGAAGGCAGCTCCTGCAGAACCATCCAGCTCAGGGTCTCCTACTTCTGGGTCAAACCCAGCGTGGAAATGGGCAGCTGCTGCTGGACTAGGCAGGAAGCAGCAGATACGTTGGTCGATTTATCACCGCAGCATCTGAGCGCCGCTCTTGTAATCAGGATAAGTCGATATTCCCCCCACCCCATCAGGAACCTGGCACTATGCATCAACCCCTGCACACAAGCGGGGCCCAGCTGGGCCTGGGGTCTGGCCATCCCTTGGCTGGGTGGGGGTCAGGCCCCTGCCCGTTGAGGTGGGGTCGGGCTTATCTGGGCCCATGAAGCAGGATTCATGGGGCAACTGTGGCTGCAGGTGTCCAGACTTCCTAGAGGGGCCGCCTTGTTAACTTTCAAATAAGGAGCCCAATGCGGGGGGGGAGGGTGTGGTGCATCTGGCAGGGGGTCACCAGCCCTTGACGGGAAGCTCCCAGCATTGATGCCGGGATAGGGTGCAGAAGGGAGCCCCTCACCTCCTCTGGGGAGCATGCACTCCTTCCCGCAGCCGTTACTGCAGCAGCGCTCACGGCTGGGACAGTCAGCATCAGTGGAGCAGTAGTTCTCGCAGTTCGTAGCCACTCCTTTAGTGGGCGTGGGACACTCACCCCTTTTCACTGGAAGAAGAATGGGAAGAGAAGCGGGGTCACAGAGCAGGCGGCAAACGCAGCAGCCAGGCCAGGGAACTTGAAGCAGCCTATGGCAAAGTGGGCACGTCCAGGCAAAGGACTCTCCCTGCAAACCTCCCCAGGGGTGGAGGGATCTAACTGCTCACCCCCAAGGGTGACCTCCTCCCCGCCCCAGAGACAGCAGGAAAACTTGCCATTTCAGGGCTCCTGTGTCCAAGCCCATGTCACGAGAGACACGGGCCTCAAGGAGGAGCCTGGCGGGCAGGGATCCCGTGGGCTTGCTTTGAGATGGTCATGGGGATTAAAGGGGAAGCCCAGCCTGACCCCGTCCCACCTCGGGGGGGCCCAGCAATCCCCCACCACAGCAGGGCCCTCACGTGACCCTTCTTCTGTGTCCCTTGTCTTGATTGCTCAGACTTTCAAAGAGAGGGTGAACCCTCTTTTCCGTACTCTCCACCCTGTTGCCCAGCAGGGTCTGGCTGGTGCAATTCAGACTGTAATCGCCACGGGGCAGCAGTTTATACTAAGGAGTATTCTTGGGGGTATACAAAGACCCTGGCTAATGACAAAGTACCACATAATATAGATCAGCCCACCCCTCAAACAGCTCAGAGAGTGCGGGTTAGGAAAGCCAGAGGAGCCAGCCCCTCCTTCGGCCTTTGTTCTGCAAACGCACAACCAGCCTGGCGTCCGGCTTTTACATGGTCCACGCACAGAGCCAGCTGCGAGAGCTTCCCACCGGCAGCAGGGCTGGGACGGGAGGTGGTCCCGTGCCTCAGTATCAGTCTGTGTTACTGACACAGAGCCCTGGGCGCACCCAGCCTGCACAGTGAGTGAGCTGCGCCAAGCAACGGATGGCCCCTGCCCTGCCTCATTTGCACACTCGCAGGACACGTGTGGACAGGGATCCCCCTGCCGCCCACGACGTGCCAGAGCCGAGCTACGAGTGACGAGTGGCTTCGCTGACACGGGTTCACTAGTATTTGCTACTGGAAGAGTTGGGGCAGCTGCTGAGCATCAGGAAAACGTTAGCGACTCTCGTACATTTCACACGCCTGAGCCCCAAAATGACACGACCGATGGTCCACCCTGCACAGGGCAGCACATGGCTTTCCTTGCTCACTGGTTCCAAAGGATTCAGGCACCAGAAATAACATGATGGGATCCGGGAGCCAGTCACAGCCCGAGAATAATGAGCGGTGACATGGAAAGGAGCAGTTCACATCCACCCAGCGTC